>NW_020897805.1:4853012-5025121 GCF_003984885.1 Neopelma chrysocephalum
CGTTATATCTCTTTACTTCGCTCCATTCATGTGTGACTATTTTCCTATCAAAGTAAATTAGTTATAAGCCAACAGCCATATGAGTGTTGTGTGACAAGACTGGAATGCTTATAGTTGTCAAAACGTAAGTTTTGCAGTGTATTAAAGACTGAAAAGCTTTAAGACATCCACTTTCTAGGCAGTTAGAAGTAAAGAACTTCCTTGAAAGGCTCAGGGGATAGTTCAACAGCTGTTGCTTATATAATTGTACCAGGAGGGTACAAGCTAATTATGGTACTGTGATGTGAAACTGTTCTAATCTGGTTGATTATTTTAAGAAATATTTGTAACACCATGAAGAACTTTTTTTTAAACTATGTAGGCAATCGAAATTAACTTGAGTTGTCTCTTCCCAGTTTGGATACCTTGTCCATCTTTCATTCATTAGCATATAGTCTTTGCATCCTGTTTGGTGCACCTTTCCTTGGGTTCCGTGTGTCTATAAGCAGCAGCAGATCGCTGCTGGAAAGGAATTACAGTAATTGACTGGTGTGGTCACAAACAGTTAACTCTGTGGGAGAGGTGTTAATACTAAATGATGTTATAATGGCATTTCTGCTCAAATAAGTGATTCCAGCATAACAAGATTCAGAAGTAGGTTCCAAATTACCAGGAAAGGCATGTAAACAAGTCATACATTAGAATGTACATTCTCTTAGCAACGATCTGATTGTGTCCTGTGCTGCCAGGGGGGCTTCATCAGTGAGCAGAGGGTGTGGCTGGATTTAGAGGAGGCAAGTTTCAAGCTTGTTGGGAAGGGGCACAACAGGCACAAGCTGAATTCAGGGTCTACTCCAAGTACGTAGGCTGAAAGCCTTTACAGAAGAGAGGACTTTTTGCTGTGTCCTTCAAATGGGTTTGTCCAATCACAGGCAGCAAAGGCTGATGCTGATTAGACTGACATTAAACTGTTAGTACAGTTCCTATGATGGCTTTTCCCAGAGGGAATATTTCTCACCCAGGTCCCCAGTGCTTCTTGTTATTAGAATAATAAAGTATATTATAGGCAGTGTTGGCCATCTATGTGTCATAGTCATATCTAACTATCTATGTATATGCCCTCTATACATTGGTGCAGTCCACAGTGAGATTTTCTCTTGTGGAAGGCAATGGAGCACAACTGGAGCCTTTTGCTTATGTGGGTGTATATGGATGCCATACTTTTTTGTCTGAACAGTTGCCATGTACTTCTCTAAACTCAAGAAAGATTTCTAGTCCTGTCTACTGCTGCTCCTGGGTTGCAGCTGTGTATGGAACTGAAGGTGGGATAGGTAGAGATTTTTAATTGTAATTGTCAGTTTTCTTCAGTAGACTAATTCGTTTGATGTGACTCTGAGGTTAAGTTGTAATTGGACATGCTGGACATAATAAACTTTTCTGGTTTACAGTAGGACGTTTGCAAATTCACATACCCAAGATTTGCCTGGTTCATGACTTTGTAACCATAATTTTAGCCAAAGTGATTAATAGTTGATGGTAATTAGCATATTAGATTAGTATTCAGGAAGTATTTCTTTCCTGAGGCACATGGAAAGCTTTAGAATGTAATGAACACAAATTATAATACAATAAAAAAGCTAAAAATGTAAATTTGCCACAGTAAATTGCATAACCTTCCTATCTCTTTGTTCAAAAAGTAGTTGGGCTAAAAGTAGTTAATGGATGTACTAATATACTGTTTTAATGTATTTCTGAATGAGTAACTAAATAATGTGAGATTATTCTAGTCTGTGGCCACACTGAATAAAAGTAAGATCATCATAAGTAACTTACACCTTTATAGGGCAGAATATAATATAAATTGGTATGTGTACTTTGCATCTGGAAGATGAATTATAAACTCTCAATCTGCTCTAGGCACTAGGAAACCTGCATGATCCTGGGAAGATGTAGCTCTATGAATAGGAATTTGTTGTCTTTGCCTGTATGCATGGTTCAAAAACTGGGAGTGCTGTATTCTTTGGTGATGACTGGTCAAGCATCCACCATTCCTTTGAGATTTCTTGCTCCCCTCCTCTCACATGCTGAGCTGTGACTTTTGGTCTTTTGTTACCAATCATAAATTTTTTAGTTTTTTGGAGATATTTTCCGTGGCTTGTAGCATGTGTAGTAAGAGGGTTCTTTGGACTCTTTTAAGAAAAAATGGCATGTTTTCTAGTGGTGAAGGGTGTCCTGGGGAAACGCTCACAGTTATACGTGCTTTAGTTATCTGTGACACAAGATTTTTGCAGACAGAAAAGCGTTTTGGGAACATGGAAATCCTTCAGTTGAAGCTGTGCTTCTTGATTCACTAGGAACTCTTCAAAAATGCTATTTGTAATAGCTGGAAATATAATTTTCTCAATAACAGGCTCTTGAATGTAGCTTTATGTTAGACAGCTATTTGTTAAACTAGTCTGAAGTATTGTTTGTTTTATATACATTTGCAGTATGTCAAATATCTGCAGTTGCAGACTATAGTGGCAAACTCAGTTTCTTCAAATATATCTGTAGCTTTATTTGAATAAGAATAAGATATATTGAATTTGGAGATCAATATAAACCAAATACTACAAAAGTTCTACATATTAGAACCTGGAGGTACATAGGAAAAAGTAAGTGTAGTTTAACTGCAAAAAGTCTAAGGATCTGAAAAATCTACAAATTAATTATAATAACTTATTTTGAAGATCTGACTGGGAAAAAAAATTCTCCACCAGTCACTATTCTAATTTAGTAGAAGGAAGCTTTTACATGGTCGTTGTTGCCAAGGTAACCACTTCGTTCATATCCATGTGTTGAGCATATGTGTATCACTTTATCTCTTAGCTCTCAGAGGCAATATCATGGCATTGCATTTGGGAAATGATTTCTTTTTTAAAGCGTATAAAACCTCTTAACATCTAAAAGATTCATTAAATGATCTCACTCAAGACAGACTTAAATTATTCTTTTGGGGTTCTTTTATGCTAAAGTTCTGAATGTGACTGACTCTTGTTATATCTTCAAGCTCAGAGCAGATGAAATTTAAAAAGTAAACAAGTCAGCGTCAATATTTCATTTCAAATGCATATATACAATGATTTATGGATTATACTTATACAGAAGCATGTATATAGATGGATTGTGTTTATATTTTTGTTCAGGAAGGACTGACAAAAAGAAACCTAAAGAAGTCTTGCCCCCTCAATCTTTCTTATCGATATATCTTGGTGCTAAATTCTGTTAACTATCTAACCACTTGGACCCACTTGAGACTCAAGCCATTGGTATCAAACGGAAATATTTACAACTTGAGTATTTGTGGTGCTGTAGCGATTTTAGAGAAACTATTTATGTTCTTGTGTAGCTTGCACGCCAACCAGCAAAGAATGAGTGGATTTTCCAATTTCAGTATTTGCTGTAATCTCCAAAGTGCCTGGCAACAGAGTTAATGCAGGGGTTAAAAAAACAAAGGATGGTGGGGGGGATGATGGACAGACTAAAAATTATGGCATAGACAAGTGTATTGCCCACCTCATTTGAAATACCAACAGTGTCATTTTTAGTATAGTTGAGCAACACCAGTTCCCAGAGATGTAGTTGAACCGGGAACATGCAACTTGTGGAGCTTGTCTGTCTAGCCTTGCAGTAAAACCTAGTACATCTAAAACTAGCAGGCAAATGGACATTGCTTCGAGTAAAGTGTTTTAAACAAAATAGAAGAAAATTCCAAATCCCTGTAAGCTGTCTTTCTTTTGGTACATGTAAAAAAGTTTACGAGCCACCATGAAGACAGCTAAGTCTACTCCAGCCCAAACCAGCACGCTCCAGAGGTATTGTTTTGTTGTGTTGATTCTTTTTTCATTTTCAATGTAATAATCTTCCCTTCCCCTTTTACATATTTGTAACTTGAAGGTAATAAGTAAAACCTGCAATGTCAATGCGGTGCTTGTATTGGAAATGCTCCTTTCTAGCTGTCAGTGTTGTCACCAAGTCTTACTGTGCACTGGCATCGAGTAGTAGTAAGTGAGTGATTTAAAGTTTAGGTGCTGAGCAAATTAAGAAGCATCAGCTCCCTTCATGAAACAATAAGTTCCTAGAGTTTCTTTGTGTCCTTATGCTCAAATTCCACTCCACTAAAAAGTACACTTGTCTACTTTTTACTTAACAATGAAATCTAGATTTGAGTGGTTTGATGCAACATTGGGAAAGAGCATGAAACTTTACCTTGTGTTGTTCTTGGGGATTTATAGGTTTTTATTCCAGTCAACTGGGTGTTTGTTTGGGCATGGCTTGCAGGTGTTCTGTGGGATTTGTTTTTGTTTTTTTTTTTTTTTTAAATTCCCTTCTCTCTTCTTTTTCTAAAGGCACCAGGATCACTCAAGCATTCCTGGCCCCCAACTGTATTAATTAGCAATGGCAGTGCTTGAGGTCAGTTGAAAATCACAGTTACAGCTGGCAAAACAAGCCAGAGTCCTGGATACTCATCTTGGCAGTCTACCTGACCTCTCATACTGCCTGAGGTTTTTACTGTTGTCCAAGTGGAGTCACTGAGAAAGATCGAAGCTGTGTCAATTTTTGCATTACTAAAAACATTTATGTGGAAGCTAAGAAAAGAACACAGCTTTTGACTACATTTCTCATCCTCAACTTAAAATAGTCCTGTTTTTTTTAGTAAAGACAGCCACATTGTACCATGTTTGAAAGTGGCCAAGGTGACTACTTGGCTTATGGTTGGGAAATAATTTATTGCATGGTAAATCTCTCCAGGGTCAGTAACTTTTTGCAGAGGGACGGGGGAGACAATGGAGGGTGATAGTGTTAAACAATGTGAGGTAGATGTGCAGGAAGATGTCTGGTGGAGCCTCAAACTTTTATGATTTATCCTAAAGGCAGGAAGAAATATAAGACTTCAGGTCTTCACTACAACCTAAAAATGCACATCATGCTGCTGAAACTTTCAGGAGTGCTTCTGTTGACCACAAACTCAGCTGTCAGTAAATTGCACAAAGTGGGTTGTGGGTTTTTCCCTGTTTTCAGAGAGGTATTTGCTGAAGTTGATAAAGTTGAGATTTGGAGGAAAAAAAAAAGCCTTTTCTAGTCAGATCTTCTTGCTGAACAACAATGTATTGAAGGAAAATAATTTTTTTTCCTATAAATGCTATTTCTGAATGTATTTCAACCGTCTTTTTATGTGCAGAATTTGTACCACCAGAACTTTTTTAACTCTGAAGATATTAACTGAAAGGAAAGCTGCATCGAATAAGGAAAGATTAAAAATAGAGGGAAAACTGTGAGAACTTTAATTTCAGAAGTAGCTTGCTGCTATCTCTTGTTTAAAACAAACAGTGGAGTTCAAAATTCTACTAACATCAATGTAGAAATAAGCCACCGTTTTCTGTAATGACTGCTCGGCTGTTTTTTACCTTTGTGTTTAGGTCTTAGAGTAGATTCCAGACCAGCTCCCATCCACTTTCTGTATTCTCTATTTAGCAGGTGCTTGACAACTTCTTGGATTGCATGGCTGGCATCCCGAAGTTTCAGCAATTCTCTTTCTCTGTCACCATCCAGCTTGTGCTCAACACATTCTCTGAAACTAAAAGAGTTCTTCCCAATCTTACATGACTGTACAGGGCTTGTGTCTGCAATGTTCAGTAGTTGCTCTGAGGTTTATTTGCTCATGAAAAAGAGACCTCCTGTTCTACAGGTCCTTTAATAGAGAGAATACTCAGGTAGGGAAGGGAATGTATTCTGTAGTGGAAAGGGGAATAAGTTATCCTGGTATAAAGCAGGATTGTACTGACATAACTTCAGCTTCACAGGGGAAGACAACTGAAAAAGAGAAATAATTAGAGATATTGGTATAGGAACAGTGTCCAGACAACAGTTATGAATATGCATCTCAGTGCAATCACAAAGTCAGTCATATGAATGGGGTTTTTCCATTGGCTTGTACGGATTTTGGCTCATGAACTTGTGCAAATCTCTGGGCATACATACACACAGAAAAAAATTTGCAAAGACCAAACAAATGTTTATTTCCAAAGGAAGATGAAAAAGGCCATCTGCTTGGGGTTTTATTGGTTTTCTTTTTTATGACTGTGATGCTCTTTGGAGTTGCATGTTTTTCCCAAAGCCGCCTCAGCATTCAAAATTGTTACATATAGATGATTCTGTTCTTTTGTTTGTTTTCCTTCTACATTTCAGCATTGCTAGCCATACCCTGGAAGATCAAAAATCCCTCTAGTGGGTAATCTTAGACTTATGTTTTAATACATTTAGCTAAATAACTCATGATATTTTTGTAGTTTGAATTACTTAAAATAAGTGATTATTAGCTTAAAACTAACACTACTTGGGATAAAGCATTTGGAAACGGAGATTGTTAAGGCCAATATGTGAATATATAACTCTGAGTCCCTAGTCATATATCTCCCTACTTGCCACTTCATCACAGAGAAGTCCCAAAAGGATCTTTAAAGAGCTCTAATCAGGTATCTGCATGGTTCTACCTGCAGTAAAAAGGATGACAATGAAGGTTTAGACAAACATTTCAGAAGTAACTTAGTGAATGCATTTCACTTGTTTTTCCTCCTTTTAAGCTGCCTTTAATAACAGGCTGATTTCCATAACATTTTATATTTAAGAACATTTTGCTCTTTATTTCTGTGGATCAGGTTTAGAATATAGTTAAAGGCGAACCATTTGTATTAAGTATTCCTTTGAATATTTTTCTTTTAATTGGCAATTTAACATTTCGGATGGAAAAACCTACTACTTAGGATGACATTAGTGGCAATCTGTGATTTAATTTTCTTTCATCATTGGGAACCCGGTAACCAGGAGACTTCTAACAGTTCCTCACTAGTGGAATAACAGGAAAAATAATTTAATTTCAGCCTTGAGAAGGACATTTCAAGATAGCTATAGATCTCCTCGTGCAGTGATTCTCTGTAAATAATCACGAAATTTTAGGTATAGAAAATGAAAACAGGCGTATTAAGATGACTATAGTCTATAGTATTTGGAATACTGCCACATCCTATTTGGGAAAATGGAGAGCTCTTCAATTTTTCAGCTCCTGAAAGGAGTTTGTTTTTGGTTTTGGTTTTTTTATTTGGGTCTGTGGACTTAATTGTCAACCAACATATGAAACAAGCAGGAAGAAAGGTTCTACATTTACAAACTGAGATTACAACAGTGTTGAAGCAAATAAAAGTACAATTTAGCAGCAAAGGAATTAAGTAGAATGTGATGGAAAATAGTGATTGTACTTTGATTTTTAATATGATCTGCTGGTACATAGAAGTTTTCTCTGTCAAATCAAGCTTTCCAAATAACTTATGTTATGAAGTATAATTTTTCCAAAGCTGTAATTATACAGTCAATCAGCCATTAACCATGTTGTTCCATATTTAGATTGTTGTATATATCTTATATCTAGACTTATTAATTTGTTAAGAAGGGATCCGTTAGTTTTTTTCAAAGTAATGGCAAGCTTTCAATTTGCCTAAGCTGTATAGAAATTGTAAGGTTTTAGTACAAATAGGTTCTACATTTGATAGAGACTGCTATATCTGGAGTTGGAAGAAATAATATGATCTTGGCAGCAAAAATATTGACCATTGAATGTTGTTTTTCTTGGGTCTTTTACTTAATAGCTTTCCTTTGAATATTAGTTCAGTCTAGGGCTCTCATGCATTAATTGAAGAGGTTAGGCTTGTACCTGCTCACTTCATTAACAGCTGTTACTAATTAGTGGAGCCTAGTCATTAAGGAACCTGCTGGGGTTTGAGGAGAACAATTTATATTTTTTCATGGCATTTAAGCACACAATATGCTTGTGAGTGGAAAAGTTTCATTTGGGAGCAGTCAGTTTTAGCAACATTAGCATATCTATGGTGGGCTAGGTTTGAGCTGTAGACTAATATGCCCAGGATAGGGGCACACAGGAGAGACCCACTACTAGAGTAGATGCTCCAGGAGGGATGATTCAGAGCAGCCTTTTGGGCTATAGCTGTGCCTGTGGCAGGAAGAGTCTTGTGGCCTGCTCTGTCTGTGCTTGGTGAAGCTGCATCATTGCAAGCTTTAGCCTCAAGCAGTCTTTGGACACCAATTTTCATTAAGCCTCAGTATATGGACAGTATAATGTCTCATAAGAGTATGGAGGAAGAGAATTGCCTCTTCATAGGTTGTTCAGGGCATGGCAGGCTGGGCACACATGCTGTAATACATTTGAAAGGTGCAGCCTGGTTTCCCCAATTCATTATTTTTGTTCTGTGAAGCGGAACCATTTTCTCATCTACCGTAATCTAGCCCCTACTTCCCATAGGTAGTGCTATGCCTTGTGTCTGTTTCCACAGCCTGCTATGTTAATAAATTCCAATATTAATTCCAGGAGCTAGGAAGTTTTCCTTTAGTGTATGTTGCTGTTGTACTTTTCTGTACAAGTTCTGATGCAAGTCACCCTGTGATGTGCGAGGACAGCAGTTTTGATTAGTTGCTCTGCTGGGCAGAGGTGAAAGAGGAAGCCTTTCTGCTCCCTCTCCCCCTTGAGCAGCTGTGTAGGACAAGTCACACACTGTTGGGCTGATGTTGAGATTAATGTTATCCTCTTATGAGGTTTTTCGTTCTAATGGCACCTTTTAATGTGCTAGATTACATTACTGGGTCAGTCTTCAAACTTTTGTCTATGGACTCCCAGATCTATCTGGTTATGTTGGATTTAAACTTTAAGCACACTCCTAATGTATGCTGTTACATAGGTCTTCACTGATGGTATATACATAATAAGTTGAGTTCTTCCTTAGAGCAGCTTTGTTACACTAGAAGCTGCCTATACTTACATATTAAAGTATTTCATCTCCGTATAATAAAAATATACTGCAGTTTGGTACAGCTGCTGGATGAAAACTGACATTCTTTCCAGGTAGGGGCAGTATTTATGTATCCAGTTACATAGTTATACTTTAAGCTATCAATAAAAAAACCAGTCAAAATAAGCAGAGTTGATCTAGTGATTGCACTCACCCATTAATAAAAAAAGTACCTGAAAATAGGAACTAGGATTTTTGTGACTATGCCTCTAATATTAACAGCACATGACCCCACTTTTCCTACCTGTCCCAACTTGCAGTCAGACAAATCTCTTCCTAGATAAATCTCTGCAGTGTGTGGCCATGTGTGAGTGTTGTGAGAAATGACAGCTTGCTGCTGTTTCTTGGCTCACATAAGGACTGCTGGAGGCCATAATGGGCAAGATGAGTCCAGTGTCATTCCATAAGCTGCAGGAGGACAGAGATGGACAGTAGAGAGCATTTCTGTTTCAAGAAGCTTTTGAAGGCAAATTTTGCAGCTGAAAATAGCATGTTGCTGCTAACTAAAAATCTGACCTATTTTAATCTGGAAGATGTCAAAATATTTTGACAGCATGGGAAAATCCCCTTCTCCCCTCTCCTGAATGTGTTCCAAAAAAACCCCTTCTGACTAAAAGGAATTGGCTTTGCCAATTATTTCAGTTTTTATGGGAAACCACAGAGGCTGTTTAAATTTCTGAAATTGACTCTTCTGGGAAGTAAGTTGTGGCAGTGGAGCAAAACGATAATAGGATTTACCAATGGTGAGGAGAAAATAGGTGTCTGTCCTCATTTGTTCACATTTGAGTGTCACATGAACCCCCAGTCCCTTCTCTCCAGCTATGAAGCTGCTGCTTGGGCCAGGTATAAGAGTGACAGGTAATTTCTTTGCTGGGAGTGAGGCCTGTGGACTTACCTTCCATAACTATCCTCTCTTGAATCTCCTTATGGATTATCTCATACATCTTGTAGGGAACCTTCATCTGTCAGGAGTTTCAAATTTGCTACAAACTGCATGCTGGTCCTTTTGATAAGGATGCTTTGCCATGAGCTTTTCCTTGGGCGTTAAACTCCCATAAGCAAGGACTGAATTGGTTTCATTGGCTGTCAAACCTGGCTGTCAGCTTGTTTTAGAAATGGAATATGAAAAGGAACTATATTTTTCCGTGCCATTTTATGCTGTTGAGTCTCTTTGACTCTTGTTTTGTTTTCACATCTTACATTTTACTTACAGGGAAAGTCAGATAAATGTTGGTGCTTTCCAGAGTATTGCTTCCTTTTTTAATTTTTTTTTTTAAATTTTTTTGTTAAGATGTATTTTAATACTTAAGGTTAAGAATGAACTGTTGACCTCATGGAAGTCATTGTAAACTTTTGACTTTATGGGAAGACTTTCCCAGGATGAATTTCTTCTTAAATAATGTGTTTGGTATTCAGAGTTATCTCTGGAGGATTGTGCTAGGTTGCAAAGTACACTTCCCATATATTAAATGCAAATACAAACAAACA
Source organism: Neopelma chrysocephalum (assembly GCF_003984885.1). NCBI lineage: Eukaryota > Metazoa > Chordata > Aves > Passeriformes > Pipridae > Neopelma > Neopelma chrysocephalum. The sequence goes on from NW_020897805.1 coordinate 4,863,377, forward strand.
AAAAACCTGAAAAAAACTCAAATGCTTTCATCAGAACTATCAACAACCACCCAAGCACGAAGTCTTAACTGAACCAGCAGTACTTGCCCTTGTCATTGCAGACTCACTGACAATATAGCAGCAGCTTGAGTTAACCTAGTGGATAAAGAATGATGCACTTAAAGATGAGAGGTTCTTCACATGCTGTACAGCCCTTTAAAATGCTAAGTATTTCCATATTTGGAAGTACTTATCTTTTAGTTTCTACAATATCCTAATTTTTTTTAATGCCAAAGAAATCATATTAGGTTCTTGTAAGTGTTTGCTTTTAGATTAATAAGTTGTCAGGCAAAACACATATTTTTTTCTGATTGATTTTATAATTTGACACCTGCTTCTTATGAAGATATTTAAAACATTTAAAACCAGTATTGAGCCGTCTCATTAATTTCTGTTGTATGCTGTTGTGTGAAAATAACAGATAACCACCGCCTGCCAGTAGTTTCATTAACATTTTTAGTTAAGGAATAGTAATGCATTAGGACACAAACTTTATAACAGCATGTTTTTTCTGGTATTCCTTTATTCTTTTCCCTTTTAAGGGTACTCTAAAAATAATAAGTTATAATGTTGCTAATCTTCCTGCTATGAGGAAGAACTTCCTTTTCAGGATTCTAGAAAGGAAATTAGTACTGATGAAATGCACAAGATTCACAGAAATGCAAACAAAACAATGGCACTGGATGACAGAGGAGGCAAACCAAAGGCATCAGAAGTACAGAATTCCCTTTTAATCCTGACAAATGTGCCTTGATCTGATGGGGGAAAATGAGGTAGCTGAGCCTCCCCTCTGGTTCAGACTCCTGGTTCTTTGTTGAAGCTGATAGCACAAAACTTTTCACAGTAGGTTTGTCAGAGTGTTTTGTATGCAGTGTGACTTCAGTCCAAGTCCTACACCAACAGCCTCCAGAGGTCTTCAGCCTTTTTAATGTAAAGTAGTCATAAATCTTAGAGCTGTTTCTTTGTAATTAAGTGATGGCAAAGTAGTAGGTGTTACACATTACACCCATGAGTTCATTGAGGTTTAGGAATTAATAGATATGCAATACTGAACTTTGAGAAATCAGTTAAACAGTTAAAATTTACTTAGTTTTAGTGGGTATATTCAAGTATCTGATCCTTACAATTCTGGAATCAGCTGAGATCTGCTGGCAACTTCAGTGCTCCATCAGTTCTTAGTGATACAAGGATTTAAAATGTACGAGTCGGGTTTGAATCAGCTGAGAGTTGATTTGTTGGTTTTTTAATTTTAAAAAGAGACAAGTCCATTAACTTCTGATTCTGAGGACTCCTTTTCCCAGGCCCTGCATTTCATGCTATCTTTACTCTTTGAATAAAGACTTGAAAAATAAAAATACATATGTTGTACACCTGTTTTCTCAGACTTTATATTTCAGAGTTACAAATTACATTGGTAGATTTAAGGAAAGAAAAAGTCACCTTAAACATGCACTAAACATAACTGCTACAGGAAAGTACCTCTGCCATATTGATGTCACTGCAATTAGTATGTAGGAAAAGCCAAGCAGAAAAAAGCAGGGGTTAGTGCAGTGCAGTTGTTCTATTAATTAATAGGACAAAGGCTTGGTTTAAAAATACTTAAAAAAAAAAAAAGGTCAAAGTGTGCTGTATCATAAAGATCTTATTAACCAAATGTAAATGAACTGTTGAGCTGGGCGGGGAGGAAAAGAAAAAAAACAGATGCAGTTAAATTTCATGCCAAATGATTGTCTTAAAAAAAAATTTTATCAAGTGTTTATTCCTTTTTAACGTGAAAAAAAAATCCTTAAAAATTATAGCTCAGCAAATACTCATTTATTCTAGCGAAACTGCAGATTTTTCTGACTTTGTTCTTGAAACACTTCATCTAAAAGGATTTTCTTTAAATACTGCACTGCTCCCCAGGTTTCCATAACTTTCAAGATTACTGGTATATTTTCCAGTTAAAAAAAAATAAAAAAAGCTTCTTGATTTAGTTGAACTGTGATCAATTGCTAATTAATCCATTAGAAAGGAGTGAGATAATTCTGAGTTCAGACCAGTGTTTTGATCATCATTAACCTGGACTATTGTGTTTAACTGGAAGGCAAATGACTTTCTGAGGGGAAGTTCCGTAGCTTTGTGCTAAAAAAAGTAATATTTAAGAAATACTTTAAAATAAACATTTGTGATAGAAATAAATATTCTTTTGTCATGAAGGCTTTTAAATAACTTTGAGGTTACAAATGAAGATCCTCTAAACATTGGTAAAGGCGTATTACATCAGTTTACCAAGTGAGACCACTCAGGTCCTGCTCTTTCTACCTTTAGCTTTAGTCCTGTCAAAATTCTTTAAATGTAAGCGGTAGCAATGTGCTGGGACTATCATTCATAGCCTTGGAAAAAACACTCTGATATCCCAGCAGTGCCAAGCATGAGGAGGAGCTAAATAATTCTTCCTCTGACACAAACAGTGGAATTTCCAAGAGAGAGTTCCTCGTGTGTTCACTTATCAGGGTTTTCGTTTCTGAGGCTTATTTACTGAAATAAGCTAAGAATGAAAATCTTAGCACCTGCTCTGACCAGATGGTAAGTTTGTGGGACTTTATCAGGTGCTGAAGCTGCGTGAGTGTTTTATTAAAACAGAAACAATCACTTTTACTCCCAGTCTCACTCCTTCAGCATAAATATTGCTGGTTCAGAAGCTTATTAAGCATATACGTAGCTTATTAAATTCTCTGGTTTTTGCTCACTCAGTCTAGCCAGGTATATATCAGCATTGCTGTTGGTCTGTGTGGTGTGGTCTCTATGTTACACTCATTTCGTGAAATTTATGGATAAGAGTATTTAATTTTACTTAGATGCATTAACAAGGCTTTAGAACCTTGTGATATTTTTGACTAGTGGGGTGCTTTTGTAGCCAGTCTGTCTTGTCTCTGATAATGACCAAAAGTGGGTGCCCAAGGATGAGTGAGAACATGGCAAGTGGATGTGGTACATCATGTATACTTTCTGATCATTCAGCTGGTTCTGATGCTACTGTTTGGATGTTCATTTTCTATGGGTAGACTTTGGCGCTTTTTCTCTCTGAAGTTGTGTAGTTTTCCCCTGAGTTGAATCTCCCTGGTTTTTCTTTATCTAGTAGTCAAATTTGCTATTGACTAATCTTCAAGCATTATAAGTTTTAAGCAAAATTGTTGTTATTGTTAGTGATTAAACTGCTTCTGCCCTGAGTTCCTTGTGAATTCTTGGCTGAGAATAAGCTAGTCCTGGAATTTGACACTTTGTCTAGTTTTTCCTTATGTTTTTAGAAGCATTTAAAGTTCCTCCAGAATTAAGAGCCACAGCATGGGAATCTCTCTGGTGTTTCCCATGACCAGCACTAACACAAATTATTTTGACATTTTGCGGCACCTTTGAAAGCTTTATTTATGTTCTGATCATCACCTGACCTTTAGATCACCTGATAGTATTTGTGTTCCTACAGTTTCTGATAGCTTTCTTGTTCCTTATGTGTTTGAAGAATAATTTATGAGCAGTTATGAGTCCTGATAATCTTTCTTTGAATTTCTTTTTTTGGTATAACTTGGGGGGGTTTAGTTTAACTGCTTCTTTTACTCGCATGCAAGTTTTTCAAATTGATCATAGCCTCAGCTTTCTGAATGGCATCTTGCTTCAAAGAGACTTCCTTACCCTTCTGGTTGGACATGTTAGTTTTTTTCTGTCTGCAATTAGGTTTGCTAATAGTGAGATTCTTCATCAGTAAGATTTTGAACAGCACTCAACCTGTCAGTCTGTTACAGCATGAGGTTTGCAACTCTGTGGGACCTCTAACTAGTAGGCCCATGAAGTGTTTCTTAATGATGCTCAAATTTTACCTCTGAATTCTATCCTGATGGGTCATTTTGCTGATGTGTTTTCCACAGAATGGATCAGTAGTATTTCAACAGCAAAGAAATTTGATCCTGTGTTGTTCCATTATCATGAACCCAAATACTGCAAAGATATCCAGGAGACAGTTAGAAATTAATTTTCTTTCTTAATTTAGAACTCAGATTCTCAGCCATAAAGTTTTCATTAATGGTGCTTTCTATGAGAAAGACATGATGCATTTGGTTGGAGATGAATTCCACCATGCAAACTATCTAATAGTTATAGGATGCAGCCTTTGTCGGTGTTCAGGCTGCTGCTTCTTGCAGTGTCTTAGACGCAAATATTTGCTACAATCAGTCCCCTGATGTGCTCAGTTCCACATTTCCTATTACTTCTATACAGAGGCAGAAAAAGAAAATTACATGAGAAGACACGTAGCTGCAACACATAGAAGTACCCATTGTTTCGACAGGAATAATTTGCCCGCCAGATGGTTACCTTAGTATTCCTGCATGATTTTATAAATAAAATATATTTTTAATACTTTTACTGGAATGCGCAAAAGGATATATAACTCATTTCATACCCTTTCAAGACATGATATTCTCCCTCTCTTCATCCTTTAAAAACTTCTTAAAACCTCAAAACTAGAAGTAAAATTACCTCATGGTGATCTCATTTTTTTCTTAGGCATGAAGTTATGAAGTTGCTAATCCAGTCTTTTATCTTGAATTCACCATTATAATGTCAAGATTGAATAATCTGCCTTTATCTCCAGGGTGACAGCTATGCAGAAACTTCAAAAGGGACAGTTTTGCCACCATCTAAAGACTCTTGTTAATTACTACATCTTGAAGTAAAGTGAAATAAAGTAGGATGAGAAATGATATTTCTCTTTGACAACCTTGTAAAATATCAGTGATGAAGCGGTACATTTTAAGTACTTGAAGAATGCGTTTACTGAGATCAAGACCATTCTGATCATGGTTCAGGTTAGTCTCTACAAGATACTTTACAGAAAGATATGTGTGTCACTAAGGGTTTAGAAAGCTCTTAATTGGAAATTAAGTATTTTACCTCTATTTTCCTATTGAAATTAATAGAAATGAATTATTAATGGTGTTGCTTTATAGTACTTGGCAGAAGGGCTTGTATTGTTGTGTCTTTCAAGTATAAATAAACTTTTTCTTCCATTTTCATGTCCCGTTTTTACCCTATTTTCACTGCTGCTTACATGACCTTATTAGAGTAAAAAGAGATTGTATATATTATGATCTGTAGCAAACACTGTGTTATCAGCAGAGAATGCTAATAGTGTATTAATAAGTGTTTCTTCAGGTTTGAGGTGCTAGTTCTGCACTGAGTGTTGGTTTGTCCATGCACTGCTTCTGGAGAGTCAGGGACTGAGGGAAGCTGTGCAGGTCAGCCAGTGGGGGGATATTTGCCTCATAGACTATGAATACCACATGAAACAAGTCCTCAGGTCAAACCCACAGAACTTAGGCCAGTCAGGAAAATCTGTGAACTCATTCTTTTCTTTCAAAGGCTGTTACACCAGTTGTCTCTGAAAATCTGAGAAAGGTTAATGCAAGTAATAAACAAATTAATCCCTTGTGAGTACCAAGTTGAAAGTAAATACTTTATATAGACTCATGATAAGTAAGATCAGGCTCAGGTTTTCAGAAGCCATGGTGTTTTCTATTTTAACTTTTTTTAATGTGGTTTAGTATGCAGCAATTTATATAATGAAATATAGTATAAATCACAGTGGATAATTAAGTAGGCTGAACTGATGTTGGTGCTAGAACACAGTTTATTTCATTACTTTTAACGACTTGAAGAATTGTAGCTTTGTGGGTTTAATTTTCCTTCAGCAATGGCTTTGAGTGGTACTCAACAACCGTTACACCAGACTAGTGGTTGTCATTCCAATATCCTTGCATTATGTGGAAGCCAATAGATGATGTTTCTAAGGAAGGAGAATCTTACTAGTAGCATAGAGTGCTTAAGTAATTGTAGAGGCTTTGGCTGGGTAAGGAGACAGGCCTCCCTCCTTGATCACCACAGTTCACATCCCAAAAATATTTTCCCTACAGGAGCTGTGCAGGAGCTCCCTGTACAGGAGATGAAAATTCTCATTATATTAGCTAGTCATTCCTGCTAACATCAGATTTCAACAGTGCTGTTCACTGCAAGTATTTGTAAAAAAAACTCTAAAAAATTTGTACAAAAAAAGGAAAGCTATAATGTTCAAGTGAGATGATTTCCCTGTTTGTAATTCAGAATCAATATATGTGACAATACTCTTGTTAGTATAACCTTCCATTGGTCTCAGCCATAGAAAACTGCACTTATAAAATCCCTAGTCTGGGGTTTCAGTTTGGGTCTCTCTCCATGTAACAGAAGGGAATTCAGGGTGTGTGGCTTTTTCCTTGTTCCTTTTACTTATGTAGGAGACAGACACCTGAAGTGGAAGTTCAGTAACTGGATAGCTGTGGTTAAATGAGTGGCCCTGAGGCTTTTAGAGAAGAGAGTGTTTTAAGGAATTACCAAGGTCCCCATGGTCAAAATGAGCCAAGTGTGGTAACAGGGACATGCCAGTGCTTGCACCTTTCAGAAGGGAAAAATGTCCAATAGTGTGAAGGTTTATTACACATAAAGTTGGATTTCATGTCAAATGCAACAGGATCTGTGGGATAAGTTTCAGTAATATCTACAACTGAGAATCTCATGTATTGTTTAGGTTAGGATGAAGTTATTGTTCAATTGTTATTACCAGCTTCTGTTTTCAAAATATTGAGAAAGTTTCAACGAGGTAATAAAGCCCAGGGGTTTTCAAGGTAGTTCTAGTGCCTGAGCAGCTTTCAAAACTCAAAGTTTGTACCAGCAGGACATGTGCAAATGTCCTTTTTTATGTAGACAGGGAAACTTATATCACTTGATACATGCACAGTGATGTCACCATATTGAGGCTTTTGTGAGGGTAGTCCTTGGACTAATTTGTATAAGTCAATGTGAGTATATCTGTGCTAACCTGCAGTCAAAGCAGAGCCTGCAGGTATTTCCAAGCATGTTTACAGTTGGAAGCATTTTAAAATTTCAGTTATTACAACAATTGCTGTAATACATCAGTAACAAATCTAAAAATAATTGTTAATATGCCTTCAGTTAGTTCAACATTTAAAATGCTTAGTATCCTGTACTTGCCTGAACCAGAACACAGTCTAGTCACTGCTGAACATTTCAGTGTGCTACTTCTGCAAAACTTACAGGAATTACTTAAACAGATTTCTCTACGTCCAACTTTTCTGGGATTTTTGACATTAGTTTTTCTAATTCCAGAGAGAAGCAAAAAGTATTCTATCATCTTTTCTGGAATTTCATTCAGACCTTAAGTTAACGAGCAGAATATAAGCCTGTTTATGAACATAAGTTTGGGAGGGATGGTGAGTGAAGCATGAAAAACAATCAAATAATATGAATGGAAGTAATTCTCAGAGTAAGCATTAACAATTAATAATACTCCATCTTGAGAAAAATCTGTTGTTTTCGGTTGCTGTACATTTGAGTCATCTGAAACAGGAGGCTGGTAACAGCACTGCACTGTCACCGTATAGTGCTCCAGGTCTGGAATGGTTTTTAGGGAAGTTTTTAGGGATGTATTTGCTTGTTGTGTGGTCCTGTGTAAAATTATATCTGCTGTAACTATCTAGACACCTAATAAATCCAAAGAAAAAGAGTACTTTTTTATTCTCTTCCATCCCTTTGTCTGTGTGAATTGATTCATAGCTTTAATTAACCTGTCTTCTTTCACAAAAAATCGTCTTCTGAACAGTAAAAATTTATAATATTTACAATATGCTTTGCTCTAGGTACATCCTTTTTGTTTCTATATTTGTACTTGTAGTATTTGCTGGAGATGTTAATTGTTAACTCATTGTGAACTTGTAAAGGTAAAACTAGTGTGAGTGCCAGTTTCTAAACTATGGGGGGGGTATGTTCCACATAGGGAGGAACAGATTCTTTCAAAATCAGTGTCACTTTCTTTTCAAGCATCTCAAGAAAGGATTTGTGTAGAGAGGTATGTGTATTTCAGACTTTAAATGCATGGTAAAGAGTTGTCAGCTCATTTCTGCTCGTCTGCTATTAGAAAATCTGTTGTCAGATTATTGTTTGCCTTAAACAGTTCAGCAAAAATTATTGTACTGGCAAGTCCTAACCTTAATATTTAAATGATGAAATGGTTATCATAGTAATTAACACAGAGTAATTACATCAACTCAGTAATACTGACTATACATAAATTTAGTCCATGGATACTCAAATCCAGAACAACAGTTACATGTAATCCCATTGGAGTCAATGTAATTGCTGCCACATACGTCCTTAAGTGCTTTTTTGGATTAGGGCCTAAATATTTTTTATTTTGAAAGCACATGTTGTTCAGGTCCTGGACTTTAAATACTCTTGCTCATAAAAATAAAAGTTGCAACGTAAATAAGTGAATAATGAGGAGGTCACTACTCCCAGCTATTTGTGAACCTGGGTCTTGCCACTCTCCATTTGCCTAAGCTGATATGACTTGGGTCAATAAACAGATGATGATAGACTGAGAATCTGAAGAGAAGTTGACTCCATGAGACAGGTGCTGATGAAAGAATAGACTACATTACTTCACAGAAAGAGAAGTACAGATAAAACTGTGTGAATACAAGTTTCAGGTAAATACAAGTTATTGGAGAGTAATTGCTGTAATGCACCTCCATTTTTGCCTGATGTCTTGTTGCAGTTAAGAGTCAGCAAGCATTCTTTTAAATGCTTACATTTCCTCAAAGGAAATGCTTTCAACTGCATTTCATGCCTCATGAATATGAACTATGGCCTGGAAATTCAAAAAAATCAGACACCCCCCTCTTCTCTTTCTTGAATCTGTGGGTGTGATGCTGCCAGAAGTAGGGGTGAGTGTCCTGCTCTGGAAGGGAGTTTCTGAGTAGGGTAAGCACTGCAAATGATAGTAGCTGAGGATACAATGTTATATGGGTTACAGGGATTATACAGTGGACTAATGAGATCTCTTTTGTGTTTTTACAGTCTTATTCTTGATATTTTTCTCTTTTTCCTCCTAAACCTATTTTTTACGTACATGAAATAAGAATTTAATGTAGACTTTAAATAGAGAGCACTTTGGAACTCTCAAAATTTATTTTCAGAGCTTTATATTTGGAAACTTCCTAGTTGGTATGTACAAGGGCCTCTAATTAGATTGTTGTCACTGTAGATCACAGCACCTTTCAGAGGATTAAAACATAAGGCAGAAAAATGTAATAAATATAGTTGATGGTCTCCAAGATGTATTTCACCTCAAGAATTTTGCATTCAATTAATTAAAAGTAGCCGCTTTGCCTGCAGGACAAGGTATTTAATGTTCCTCTCCTGTCCCCTCCATCTTATACAAACTTATCATTTAAGGTAAAACCAGAAGTGTCTTCCACCTACATAACATTCCATTATGCGGTTCTGTTGGTCTGCCAGCATTGCTCCCATCCTTGTCCTGTCTTTCATCTCTGCATTATACACGAGCAGCTCTGTCATGAAGTTCTTCTGTATGATTACTACTTTTGCTCTTGGACTGCTATGTTTCACAATATCGTGCTCCAAGGGCAGGAATTTTGTCATCTGTAACATTTGTTTTTCTGAATAGCATCCCTGAAAATTCCCAGGTGTAGAAGTAGGAACATTACAATTTTGTGATAAAATTTAAGATGAAACATAGTGCTGAACTCTTGACATTGAGGAAGGCTAAAATGACTGAATCCAGATTTAAGAGCATTCTGCAGCAGCACTGGAATCAAAACTAATGGCTGTACTCAGCTTGGATGGGAGGCACAGTGCTGTCAGGGTGTCACTCCGGTATTCATGATTCAGATAGCAAAGCCTATCCTAAAGAGCTGGCACTACTGGATCTATGGCAGCTGTTGCAATGCATAATTAATGCAGCCCTGGGATACAGTTTCAAATACTCTGTGTCAGTGCATGCAGGAAGCCTGCAAAATGGACAGTAGTTTCAGTAGTCAAACATTTATTTTTAACCAACTTTATTATGGAATACACACTTTTGCAAAATTGGGTGAAGAGAGGAAGGATTCCCAAATAGCTCGTAATTAAGAGATTCCAGTGGAAATTAATGTCATTTTCCTTCTCTGCAAATAGCAGGGAAAAGATGAATTAATGTTTGCTTAGTCAGTTTTGGGCAATGTACAGCATAAACAACAAAATGAGTGAAGAAAGAAACTTCTAGTTGGTTATTTTAGATCTAAGTAGGTCAAAAAAGACACTGGGTGAAACAAAAATTCTGTCAACATTTGAGTTGTGTGATCAGAGAGAGATGGTTTTGAAGCAAGCTGGTAGGTGAAGATTTCTGAAGGAGACCCTTTAGTCAACAAGGTATGTGATATTTATATTGAGAACTGCTTTTCTGGCAGGTTGATAAAACCCGAAATGGCTGTTTATCACCACTCCCTTTCCTACATGCTGAAAGCCTTTGCCATGTGATAGGAAGAGGGTCTTGTCCTTTAGCTGTGGCTGACTCCCCAGACAGAGGATGTTACTGGAGCGTGTGTTACGTGTTCAGTTATATTCTAACCCACACACGTTTGATTAGCTGAAAACAATTGCCATAATAAGGAATTCTCCAGGGGAAGTTTTTGAAAAGAAGTTACATTAAAGAGAAAAACTGATCTAAGTGTGTGTTGTGCCTGTTGTGCTATGCATTTGGCTTCCTTGAGCAGCACTGTGTATCAGCAGTAGAGAACCTCTGGGCAGGGCAGTAATTACACTGTGTATACTTTTTTCTGGTTTGATGTGCCTAGAAAAAATATAAACCACAGCTGTTTGAAAGATCCAAATGCAAAAATCTAATCTCTCTGACCCTAACCTTCATTCCTGCAGTGCATGTGTTTTTACAAGACTATCCCTTGTTGCATATGAATTATGTAAATGACTTGAATTATATTCCCAATGCCCAAAGTGGAAAACCTGCTTTATGTGTGAAATTTAACAGATGAGAAGTAGAAATCAATTTTGAAATTTTGATCTTACTCCACCAGTTTTAGCACTTTGATTAAATTAGTGAAGTTCTATGAATTTCAAGTAGCTGTAAAGTTAAAGCAGTATCTTCGTACAGATAAAGATATCTAAATGTACTCTTAAGTAGAATGTTATTTCAGGACATGTTTCTTGAAATGCTTTGAATTTAATACAAATCTGAAAACAAAATGTGAAAAAAGGCTTTGATTATGTCTAAAATACATGAGGGTTTTTTTAAATTGGTCTTTGAGAGATGTAAAGGTCATTAGGCTTTATTTTGTCCTTTCTTTACAACATAAAAGACCATGACTAGGGAGAGCAACCTGGCCTTAAGTTAAATGCCTTTCTATCTTAAGATCCTCCACTTAACAGTACTAATATAGAACAATTTTTTTCTTCAGTCTCCTCTGTGCCACCTTACCTTTAAAAAAACCAAAACAGTGTCTGTGAAAACTTGTGGCAGTTATAAAAACAAATCTAGTATGTGTATTATGGTAAACTTATGTTCTTCCTGATGATAACAATTCTTTCCACACTTGTGTAATTAGACCGTTTACCTCTTCACAAACAGTTCTGAAAGACTCGCTTTTGCACAGGTATTTGTAACTAGTGGAATTAGTAACCAGATCTGTCATGGAACTGTTTGGTTCTGAAAGATATGTAACAGTGAACTGTAAAGGCAGACTTTTCTAGTAGATATCTTTTTAAATAATAGTTATGAAAAGCCTGGAGAAATGTTATGAGGACCACAGAGGCACTCTGGTAAACACACTCCCCCCGTAAGGGAAAGATAACTAATGGACTTGCATTAAAATGTACTGTCATGAATCTGGCTAATGATTGCTGCTGGATTGTGAAACAAAGAAATCATGCATCAAATGGAATAGCTGCAGTTTTGCCACACGAAAAGGCAAATATGTGTAATTCCTGTCTGCCGTAACTAATTTACGTACACATATGGAATTTGTTTCTTCATAGATTGACATTTATACATTTAAACGAGCTAATTTGATATAGAAACAATCAGAAGGGAAATGGACTGCATTTAAAGTACAACCCTCCCATCAAACAATCCAAAATCAAAGAGGGAAATCTGAATTTGAAGGGATTTTTTCTTAGTTTTACAAGACAGTTTTGTGCAATTCTTTACTCTTTTCCATAACTCCTATTTACAAGTGTATGGTTCCTCTGCTTACAGAGACTGCACATTGTTGAACAATATCTGCCCCATTTTTATGAGTAGACTCATCCTAATTGACTGTACTTGAGATGGATATATAACAGATAACTTAGAGCGGAAAAAAGAAAATTATTTTTCTGCAGAATATGATCCCTAGTTAAGAGATGGGATTTTATTAAGAGTTATAAGGTAATAACAAATTGTATTTTTTTAGCTGTGGACAAGCACTATCTGCCTAAGATTCACTTAAGTAAGGCACTCCCCACCACAGAGGAAAATTAAGGGCCTCATGCCATGTTATAGGCTTGGGTGATTCTTAAATGAGCCAGAATAAAGAATCTATTTGGAAAGAAGTTGTGTTAGGATTTGGTCCAGTTACTTCATATGTGTCCCCTTTTGTTGTCAACTGCAGAAGGCTCTCCCATAATGGGTGGCCCTGTCAAAGACCATTTAGATATAACAGAAGGAGTCTTCTAGTAAAAATGCAAGTAAATTTTTCATCTACCAACAACAATGAGCTGAAATGCTTGCAGGGAGGAAAAACAGAGCAGTTTATTTCATTTATTTATTTATTTTCTGTGAAAGGCTTGGAACAATTCTGCAATGCAGTTCTGACCTTTTCATACACAGAACTAAGTGGTAAGGGAAGCTGGGCTTCCTGTCAGCTCTTACAAGCTGCTATTTCTCTCCTTTATCTTGTGGTCAATACTTGGCTTTTCTTTAAAGCCTGGCTTGATTGTTATTTCAGTTAGACCATAAAGACCCTCACCTGCCACTGCCAATGTGTTTCCTAGCAGAAATAGATTATCTCAAATGACAGGATCCAGGCAAAAGTTCAACTTTAATGTCTGGTGCCTTATAGAAAACTAGCAGCATGCAATACATGGCTTAGCTGCACTGCACTGCCAATATGTGCTCTATTCAGGGTTTGCTTCGCCTTTCCTTAGAAACTATTTTAAATGTAGAGACAGAATAGAACCTGTTTCTTGTAAAGAAAATATATTTCTGGCTTTATTTAGGATGAGATGACAGTAAAGAGCAGAAGAAAAGTGTAGGATGATGATAGGGAAAGTATTAGAAATGAAAAAGAAAGCAACAGCCTGATTTCTGAAAATGATAAAATTAGGCAAATTTCAAAGCCAAAAGGGAATATTACTTATTGGGACTGATTTGTGGGAGCTCAAATAATGAGTAAGCTCATGTGTGATGCCATTTTTAAAATAGTAAAAGTCTTCACAGTTGAAATTTCAAATGTGAAATTAGTCTAAAATTCTGAGGAAAAAGGGACTGTGTTCTGTAAAATGCCTCATGGGTTTAGTGGTCATTAATTAGAGTGAAATTGAAACTTAGCTTGGAAACTGTGATTTAAAACTGTTTCATAATAAAACAACATGAATATGTACACAAAGATGAACTATGACTTGTAATCTGCAACTCTCCCTCTCAGTTTGTGTGATACTGTAATTAAGGAGAATTACCATGAAGGAAGCCTTGTTAAGTAAGCCTAATGCTGGTAATAAAAGGGGCTAAAATGGATATTCTTCCATATCCTGAGTTTATCCATGAAAAACGTAGTGGAAAATAAACAAGAGGAAAGATTTATTGGAGGCTGAAGTGTCAGGTATCAGAAGACTTCACATGAAGAGGTAGAGCAGTCTAGCATATTTGGAAAAAAAAAAGAAATTTGTGGGACCAAGGACTGATTACTTTTTCTCTGTTCCTATGACATCGGGTTTTGTAAAAACATAGTGTTTTGTTATTTCTGGGAAAGGTGCTTTAGGGAATTCTAACTTGAGGAACGTGGACTTGTGAAAGTTCTATTGTAGATAAATTGTGAAAAAATTTCTTTCCTATAGAACACATTCAGCCCATAGATTGTGATATGTAGAAGAGGATAAGAGATGATGTTAAAATAAAAGACCGTCAAAACTGCCATAGTACACTATTCTATGCAAAACTGTTATACTTAAATGGCACCCCCTGCCATCCCAAATGCTCCTGATAAGCATACTGATCAACTGGGATGGAGGAAATGTGATTCTGATGTTTAGAATATATGTGTGTATTTAAATGTGTATGTGTTTAAATGTGTATATGTTTTTAAACATATACATACATATGTACACATATATGTACATGTGTGTGTAAATTTTAGTGATATATATGTAAAAAACAGGAAACCAAACAGAAGGGATTATAGTCTCTTAGGGCTCCTAATGCTGAAGAGGTGCAGCCTTTTGGTAGGGAGAAGGATCAGAGAAGCTGTACCATTTCAAATGTGAGTCTCTTTTGTCTGATGGAGGACTGACTGGTGATTTGAGTGTTTTTCCTCTCCCTATTGCTTTCTTATTGTACTGCTATAGTCATTACTCACTGACAATATCGTCTAGGCTAGAAGGATCAGTGGAAGGCCAGGTCAAGGATATGGGCAGCAGACTACTCCACTGAGAAGTCAGGACAAAGCAGCCCAAAAGACCTGAGCAGTGAGTGTGAAAGGATGTTGCAATGGAAAGTGATGTAGCAGCTAAGTATTCCATAGTGAGTTTCATTTAAAGGTATAGACACAGCTTGTGTTGTCCTGCACAAATTCTTCCTGGTCCTACTGAATGGCTTGACTGCTTTTTCTAGATTGAACTGTCCTTGTGAAGAACATTGCTTAAGAGAAAGGGCTCGGATCACAGCATAGTTACTACACCAAAGGACATGCAAATGACAGGGTACTCAATTCCTTTTCACTTCAGTCTTTATTGGCAAGGCCAATGTTAGGACTGCCAGGACTCTGAAACCTGTGGGAAAGTCTGGAGCAAGGAAAACTTACCCTAGATGGAGGAGGAGTGTGCTATGGAACTCCTAAATTAATTGCATTTATATAAATCCATGGGACTTGATGGGGTACAGCTACAGCTGCTGAGGAAGCTGGCTGATGTCACTGTGGAGTTGCTCTTGACTAAGGTTGTGATGTGCTTGGACTACACAGCATTCAAAAGTTCCCTGTATGAAGTAAGGTGTTACTGGAATGATAAGGCTCTTGCTGACAAGGACATACAAGATTTTTTTTTTTTTTGAAAACCTGTCTGCAGGACTTCTTTTTAGATTAGAGAGATATGAGATGCTCTGTGGCTGATCCTGTACTTCATAAAATCAGTGATTAAATTTCCACTGGGAATAGGATGTAACTGCTGAGCTCAGAGAGGGCTACAATATCATAAATACAGTTGTTGTCCTCTCAGGAGTGCCTTAGGGAGCAGGGTATTTAAAGTAAACATCTGTTTCCTGCTTACCCTCTGTGTTGTAGCTCCACTTGAAAGCTGCTGGACTTGGTTGATCCTTGGGGGGCAGCTGCTGAAATTGCAGTGGAAAGCCCACAGAGGAGATGGTGTCATGACAGAAAGAGAAGGTTGATTCAAATTCCTGCATTCTTTTTTTTTTTTTTGTAGTGAGTCGCTCAAAGTATAGGGGTACCTTGTGCTGTCTGCCAGATATTCTGCTCATGTTGTTTTGTGTTCACATTGTATAAACAGATGTTTCCTTTCCAATTCGACTTGTTTTGGTACAGATATCTGGGAAATGTCTATACCCTTATTATGTTGTTGAAGAGACTTTTTCTGAACCCGTGCTTGTCTAGCTCAGTTAAATGATAAATTATTGAAGGCACTAACTTTCTTCTGTGTGTATGAGGGTTCCTACAAACTAGTGGGAATCTACATGCTTTTGGAAAAATGAAGAAGTAACATGAATACTTAAATGATGTCTGTTAGATGATGATGCTTCTGTAATATGTGATTGAGTGAAATGAATGGCATCTAATCAGTCTATTGTGTTGTGGTGAGTTAGTCTGTTAGTCAAACTACACTTTAAGCCAATTCGTGTGTGCTTCTACATCCTGTCTTACATCTTACCTCATACGCTAAATAGCTTTTACTGTCTCTGACAAAAAGGTACAGGGAGTGGGGAAGGCTTTTTCAGGGAGTTAAAAATCAGTGAGATTGAGTTGTTTTATCACTGATTATGGTGGAATTTTGTAGAAGGCCATGATCTTATTTTATTTATAAGGTAGATGGCTATAAACGTGTCCATTGCTAAGTGTGTGTTTGGTTAGGATAATTCATTATTCAATTTCATTTTCCTCTCATTTTCATATGTTCAGTTGTGGAAAAATGACAAAATTGTTTTGATATTTCAGCAATATAAAATTGATATTAGAAGGCTTTTTAATAAGACAGTCCTCTGTGTATTAGTTGACTTGCATATTTTTTCTGATACCACCATTATTATTAAATGAAAAATCATCTATTCTTGAATAGTTGTCAGGGAGGACTTTTTTGCCAACTTGTCTCTAGACAGACATTGTTCTCAGAGCAGCCATCACATTCATGCTCAGACCTTGTTTACTGTTCCTGATGAGAATGCATGTTTGTATTTTTCTGTTCTTAGTCAGTTTTCTTATCCTTAATTTGTTTGAGGAAGGACTGAATCTTCTGCAGCATCTGTGAAATATTAACAATTACTTTCCAGTTA
Source organism: Neopelma chrysocephalum (assembly GCF_003984885.1). Taxonomy (NCBI): domain Eukaryota; kingdom Metazoa; phylum Chordata; class Aves; order Passeriformes; family Pipridae; genus Neopelma; species Neopelma chrysocephalum. Next base: position 4,880,052 of record NW_020897805.1, read on the forward strand.
CATCACTATTAAATACATGTAGGCTTTATTGCTGAAATATTTGTGAATCACTGATAAAAGGAAAAGTTGTTTTTTCCCTTGGAGATTTCATTTTTAATGAATCACCTTTACATGCAGACAGCTTTAATATTCTTAACCATAGTTTTAAATAATTGCTCTGTCCTTTCAAAATCTCAACTGCATGGTTTGGATAAGCCACAAGTGAACAGGATGAGTGCAGAGAGACACTGAGAAGTTTCATTTGGCAGCAAACTTCAGAGCAGCCCACTACCTAAATTTTGTGTTTGACATAGAAGGGTCATGTTGTTACCATGCAGTCTCATACTGACCAGAGTGGTGTTACCCCAGGAGTACAGGAAATCAATGGTGACTGACAGATTCTAGTTGTGGGTACAAATTGCTGTTTTTCTCATTCATTGCTATAAGATGAAAGAAACCTGCATCAGTTTTTCTGCTAGGATAAAATTGGTTGTCTGTGTGTCAGTTAATGGGCTTGATTTAGCTTGCAAAGGACCCAACAAACTGCCTTTTGCCCCCAAAACTGCCCATGCCCCACATGCTTTCAAAGGGAGGCATGTGACAATTTAGTGGAGGTTTCTTTCTCACACTGTTAATTTTACTGATAGAGGTAGTTTGTGTACAGAAAATAAACTTGAATTGATTGCAGGTCATGTGGGCAAGCTCAAGACTATAAATAAGGACAAATATATCCTGAAGTTCTGTAGGAAAACAAACCTGCTTTTGGAGAAGCGTTGTCCCTAGTGGGCTATTTTGCTGGATAAAATGTCTGTGACAGTGCTGCTAATGTGGTAGCTGGATTTAGGCAAGTGGGCTACCGAAATTGTGCAAGTAACACCTGAAACTTCTATTTCAGAGGTGTAATATTGCCAGGAACAAACTTTCAGGAAAAAAAAATATATTGAAAGTAGTCATGTCACCTTCCTATTCTTTTTTTTTTTCTCCAGCCTTTTCTAATTTTACTTATATTTACTTTTATAGGAGATGTAGTAAATGTGATGGGTTTGAGAGATACCTTAGAGAGAGCAGACTGGTCTTAGGGATGAGAATAATAGTTAATTAACTCGTTGCCAGCCTGTGTCCTTTTATATCTAAATCAATGCCATGGTATCCCAAATGGATAATTGGGTTATATTTCAGTTTATGAGAACTAGCGAGACAGCTGCAAAAAAGAAATATTGGGTGAATTTATATTATGTCACAAATTAGAACTAATTCCTGCTTCTACTTTAAATATTGATTCTGTTACTTATTTCCAATATAAAGACTATGCCTCTCAATCTAGTAATAAGTGCAGAAGTCTTCAGGGAAGGATAGGTTTGTAAAGTAATGAATACTTATTCTGTTCTTCAGGCCTCACTTAGATTGGCCTGTTGTGAGCTCAAGCTTTGACCTCATGTGACCCAGTGAGGACACAGAGGCCTTCAGTCTCTGCCATCAGGCTCTTCTACATTAGCAGAGAACCATGACAAGCTGAGGAATTCCAAAAACTCCTTCTGCCCACCACCTAGTTACTGCTTTTCAACTGAGACTGCAGCTCTCACTGCACGAGTACTCACCTCTGTTCTGGGAAGGTGGGAGCAAAAGGTGCTCATTACAAGCTGAAACCACTGCCTGCCACCTCCTTGAGATAAAAGTCAAAGAGAGAAAACTTGTGCACTGGGCTTGTCTCAGCTGGAAGGGGATTTAAGTGCTACCTCTCAGCTGAAAATGGCCTTGAGTGAGTCTTTGCCAGCTCTGCTACCAGTGCATGTTAGTATAAATAACAAGTACAGACCATAAGTGCACACCTTTTTCTATATTTAGATATATCAGAATCCAATCTCTAAAATTAATTTGAATCACAAGGTAAGAAAATGTGGTGACGCTTCTTACGAGTTTTTTCAAGTTGTAGACAGCATCACTGAGACCTGAACAAGTGCACCGACACAACTAAAAGCCTTTCTGCTGAAAGCCTTTCATAAGGCACATAAAAATACAATTTTATGGTAAATATTTAGTTTTTAATAGCGCTAATGACCTTGATGGAAGTAGTTGTAGGGATTAATGAGCACCTGAGGTTAATAGAGGCAGCTCCACCCAACTGATCATTAATTCAGAACCAGTGCCCTAGATTTTGATCATTAGTGCTAAAAAACAAAATCAATTTTACATGGTTTGGGGCACCTTTTGACCAGCAACATCAACAATACAGATTCTTAATTTTGAAAATGACCTTCCTGCTAGATTTTTCTCTTTTTCTTCCTTACATTACCCTCAGTTCAATACCATGTAAGCACTAAATGAAAATGCCAAATTTCAGCATGCTGTGTTTTGAAATGTGTGCTTTATTAAGTCCTGAGGCAGGTTGATAATAGAAGCATAACAGCTTTTTACATGAAGCACTTGCAGATTCCAAAGTCTTACAAATGGCAGTTCTTAATGGTTTGAAAGTATTTTCTAAACACTTTGGACACTGTTTGAGTTAATAACTTTGGAGTTCAACATAGTATTAAATAGGTTGTTTTTGTGTGTGCCCTACCACCACTGTGTGGTGATTAAGGAGCTGTGTCCATGAACACTTGTGCTAATGGCTGTTTTAGAAACAAGTCTTGAACTTTTTGGAGTTTTTGAAATACTAAGGTGTATTTCAGAAGGATTCCAGGGACTTCAGGTGTTTCACTGCAGACCACAGGTGTTCAGTTTTTCTGACACACTACATAAGTGTGTACATTGTAATAAAGTATTGCTATTACTGTTCACATTTTTTAAAATACAGCCCCAGGTTGAGCAAACAAAAGTGATGCCACAGTATTGCTTTGATATGGGATAACATGCACAGGAAACGAACATCAAGACCCTCCTGAACAGCATAGACTGAATATTCTCACACCAGTGTTAGAATATGTCATGCATAAATTTAAATGTAGCAGTCCATTTCCATGATGATGTGGATGCTAAACCTCCCTGGGGAAAAAAAAAGTGCTTAGTAATTAAACTCCCTGCTACATGCAGGTTAGATTATGAAATATGAGAGTTAAAGGAAATTATTTGGGACAAGGAAACTGGATCAAGCACTAGGTTTTAATAAAAACAGTCCAATTTTTAAAGTGAAACATTGGAATTGTTGTATGTCTCAGTGCCACAAGGTATCTGACCTTACTTGGAGCAATACACGCAGAGACAGCAGGAATCTCACAGGATGTCTAAATCTAAAAACTGTTATTTAGACCTCACTGTAAAATGTCCCACAGATAAAGTGTATTTGTTTTTATACATACATATAGCTGAAATATAAGAAAGACATTTTCAAGAATTAACATCCTGCAAAAATACTAAAGAGTATTACTTATAACGTCTATTTCTGTGTTTGTTGCAAAATACTATTTTACGGCAGAATAACTTTTTGCTTAATTCCCTATATTTTTTTCAAAGAATAGGAGTGGATTACTAGCATATTCAATACACTGGCCAAATATCCTCTATTTCCTATAGGATCATAATTAAATGTGAAAATTTTTATCAGATTAAAAAAACATCACCACCACAATCCCAAAGCGTAAAGAAAGGAGACCAGAGGAAATTACCTTATAGAAAATGTATAAAAAATATATCTATCTGTTTCAGTGTCAAGGCATACACTCTGAGAAATTAATGTTTTTCTTATGTTTTTGAAAATATTTCAGCTTTATGCAGTGTTATTTCAGTTTTACGTTGAAACATGTGCCTAACTTACATTTTTGGTTTGCTTGAAAACTCTGTAATTCTCACACCTCTCCATAAAATTTTATCTTAAACACCCTCTTAATTTAATATTTAGTATGCATGTTAGTTGATAACAGTTTGTTTCTGCTTGGTCTAATTGGAAGCACCTAAACAATTTCAATTGTCATCTATTTTGTTTGGGATTTGTTGTTGGATTTACCTTTGAAATACTTGAACAATTACTCAAGTACAGTGACAGTACTGTCTGTTGTACTGTGAACAAATTTCTAATCAGTTTTTGATTGAGGAGTATAACACTCCTGCACAACCCCATGTAAACACTCCCCCAGTTAACTCAGCAGAGCCTCAATGTTATTGTTTCATAGCACTGTTAGCTTTCATAGATATTTCTCTATAGGATTTTGTTTACCATTTAAAATACCTCTGAAAATCTTATTCTCGTAAGTGCTTGGTCCTTCACAGTGAAATGAGGGGGGAGCCTGGTGAGGCTATAAAAGAAATGGTGAATGCAGAGAAGGTGCTGGTGGGCTGAGCATCAGATTTCGCCCTACACTGTGCAGCCCCATAAACAACTTGCTAACAAGCACCGAATAATGGCTGTGGATGCTAAATAATCTCTTTCCCTGCCATTGAGCAGTCACACTTAAAATATGGTAGTTTTTAAAAATTAGTCATTCTAAGGGAAAACAAATAATTTTCTGTTTGATCTACACTACCTTTTTAATAACATTTTATGGTATTACACAGGAGAAAACAAAATAAATTCAGCAAATGTAGAAATCGATAGAGAAGCTGGTATTTCCTCCGGTGAATAAAATCAATTACATCTTCAGAAAAGGTGTTTCTTTAAAACAACAAAAATAAAAAACTATTAAAAAAAAAAGAAAACGAAAACGGGGCAGTAGAGAGAAAAACACCTCTCCCTCCCTGCGCAGCCGGCGGTGCCCTCGGCTGTAGGTGTCACTGTGAACATGGCTTTGGGGTCAGTGCCGGCGCTGTCCCCGCAGCCCCCGGAGCTGCCCGCCTCGCTGGATGCGCCGGCGCTCAGATGTTCAGCATGCACAGGACATTGTCTGCCGGGCTGTTGGAGGCGCTGGCAGCAGAAGGTGACATCTGGTGACTAATGGGCTCAGATGCGAGGGCCGTTCCCACCGTTCCTTGGGCGGCAGCTGCGCCGCCACCGCGCGGGATGCGGGGACCGGGGGGAGCGGATCGCTGGAGAAAATCGATACCTTCTGATTTCCGAGGCAGTGTGACATGGCCCCGCCGCAGACATTTTCCCAGCCCTGGACTTCTGATAAAGGCAAAGACCACACAGCTTAGCGCGGCGCTTGCCGCGTCCCCTCTTTTGCTTATCGAAACAGAGCTACTTTTAAGGAAATGGCTCCACCTTATGAAACAAAGATGGACCCTTTCCAGGCGCAGTCCAGGCTCCGCTTGGTTTCTCCTATTAGACGGGGTTCTGTCAGAGTCAAATCACTCTGGTTCCAGGGTAGCCCCAGCTGTTGATCCTGTCCCTGCAATGTCCTCAAACCTGAACCAGAGCTGTCGTCGACTCCTCGTGGGCAGGTACCTGTGAGGAGACACTCATCTGTCATATAAACTCCCTGAAACAAAGACTAAGCCGGACTGCGGTGCCCGCATATTTCTCCTTTGATACACCGATGAAATGTGATTTATTTGTCAAGTTCTTAGAAATGGCAGAGAGAAACCACAGGAAGAGTTCAATGTTGCGGAGGGTGGTAAAAACTGTTTCTAGCAGATGATAGTGCAAACCACACAGTGGAAAGAAAAGATAAATTCATGGCTGGAAGTTAGTGTTTACAGAAGAAAAGGGATTTTAAGAGGGGCTTTATGGTGTGTGCAGGGGAGAGAATGAGGAAAGCGGGGGGCTGGGGGGCTGGGAGGTGGAAAAGGGAGCATTGTGTAGTTGTGCCGTTCCACTACAAGTAAATCAGTGTTTGGTGCTAGGGACTCACTGAAAAGAGCTGACAGAAGAAACGAAAAACAGGGACCTGGGAGGAGAAATATTTTGCTGTGCATGCACACATACACGCACAGATAATCACATGATTTTCCATCATCCAAGCCTCTAGTGTGACAGAGGGAGGGAGGGATAGTCACATGCATCAGCCCCATAAAATCTGCAAAAGCACTATTCTTAAATCAGCCATCGGCTGCTCCCAGACCTCACGCAGACAATTACAACGAAATTCTATTTGCAGACTGACAACTCTAATGCTGCTGTGTCCTTATGTTTACTTCGGTTAACTGTCAGCCCTTATAAAGTGCACTGTAGCACAGCTGCTGCTGTGGAAAAGAAAACCCTTAGAGTAGCTGCTTTGGGGGAGATATTTGAGAGAAATGTAAATAGAAAAAGCAGGAGGAAAAAAAAGGAAAAAATTCTGCTTGTGTATCTAAACATTGTGTGACTCAAAACAGGGATCATTCGACCCTTGTTTACAGCACATTTCTTGGTTTTTCTCTTGGCTGATAAAATATTTAACAGCCATCTTAGCACTCAGCATAGCAATAACCAAAGAACATTCAAGCTCTCAGCCCCCACTGAGACAGAATTCCAGTGACATGAAGTTTTCTTTTCCCCCTTCCCATATGATGTACTGTCTAGCCTAGCTCCAGGTACAAAAAAAAAAAAAAGCCCCATTACAACATGTCGTGTTCCTGAAACATCCACATGGTTTTCTGGAAATTACAAATTGAACTGGCATAGCTGCATTTATTGGTCAGCTTACCGTGTTTGCCTTCTTTTAAAAATACAAATAAGGTTACTTGATTTGGGTCCCCAAGCAGGATAAAAATCCTCGATTAAGAGGGAATTACATTTTTTTCACATAGATATAAATTGGAATGCAATCTCTACTCCCAGGAGTGTGCTTTCCAAACAAATAAATTTAAAAAAAAAAGGTGAAAAAAATCAGTGTGAGAATTCTGGTGAACAGAATATATTCAACATTCAGGTAAACATAGAAGATTCTCCCTGTTATTCATTAGTCTCAAGTCAAGAACTGAATTAGGAATAGCTACAGTCTGGCCTGTAAATTACTACTACTACGATCACTGAAAATTGTTTTCCATGTGGGAAATTGGGAAAATTGTAATTAAAGAACTGATTTTAGCATCAACTTTCCTTGTCACAATTCATACAGAGAAATAGAGTACGTTAATTACTAGATCACCATACATGATGGTAGCTGGGTGGTGGGGGTTTAATTTTTTTTTCCTTTTGAAATTACTAAATACTGACAACTCTTGTGCTGATTGAGTAGTGTCTTTTCAACATCTTTGGAGGCTTGGCCCTCACAGCCTTTTTGTAACAGGGGGCAGTATCAGTTCTTGAGATTTTTATTAGATCTGTCATGGGTTTTGTTGTTTTTCTCCATGTGCCAGCTGTCAAAATCAGGAAATTGCACCATCCATTCAGCTGCTGTTACTAAATAAGTAAATAGTCCTAACCCTTTCTGATGGGAAACTTGCAATTTGGTGAGGCTCAGAAGCTGCCCATCAAATACTAAGGCTCCAAACCTTGTAATTTGGAAATTATATATCCTTATGAATTTTGTACATTTAGGTTTTCTGAATGAATCTTAATTGTTATCAGTAAAGGTAGAACCAAGCATTTTGCTTCTATTTAAGATTATCTCTTCTTATTCCTAGGTGTTGTTCTGCATTGCATAGATGTCCACAGCTTCTCAGAGGGAGTTTTTCATGCCAGATTTTCTGTATTGAGATTATTACCTTTTTTCCTCCTAATTCTAAATTTTAGCTTTTACTCAGAATGACATCAGACACTCCTTAACTCTAATTCACTAAGTCTTTCTCTCTTGATTTGGAGCAGGGGCTTGAAATCCAGGGAAAAGGTTGTTAAAGATCACTAGATGAAAGAACAGATGACCATATAGGGAGAGAGGAAGAGAGAAGTGTTGAGGAAGAGCAATTATGAGATGTAGGAAGGACAATGTGAAGTGGTAGCACTTAGAGAAACCCTTTAGGAGAAGGAGCACAGACTGGGACTGGTGGGGGTGGTACAAGCAAGGCTTTTTATGGTGTGATATTGCTTGAGTTGTGACTTTAAATGTCTCAGAGGGAGTTTCATGAGAAATCTAACATATTTAGGATTTTTAAATTAGCTAAAAGTACACTTTTTCTTCCGAGATCTGAAGGACATTTTATTGTTGTTCTTGGCCGGCATAATTTTTAAAACTTTTTTTTCAACCAATTCCTAACACTTGAATGATAACAAAACTTCTTTTCTCATAAAAAAGCTATTAAACTAAACCCTAAACCTTTTTTTTGATGTATTCAAATCATTTGGTTTTGAATGGTAAATGAATTAGTGTTACAACTGATTTCCTTTCAGTACCACTGGTGTCTGAGGGGAACTTAAACTGATTCCTCAGCTTCCCAAGGCCTATCTGTTTCTGTCTATAACATGGTGACAAGTTTTATCAGTATTAATTCTCTGAATGAAATCACAAGGAACTTGTTTTAACAGACTGTTTAAAATGATCTTCTTTCCAAAATAATAAACATGTTCCCTAGAATAGTAATTTTTTCTATATAGGTTGAGAAGGAATGACAAATCTGTACATATATTGATATTTGCCTTTTGGGAACTCTGTAGAGCTTGGTTAGTAGTCTTTCAAAATTTTCTAAAAGGCATGTTGCAGTACATTGTAATTATCTTCAGAGCTTCATGCTCTAAGAGTGTGTGCGTGTGTTCATTAGGGCTTTGTCTGACTGGTCTTGCTGCAGTCACTGGTAACTTGCTATTCCTAGCTGTAAGATCTGGGAAATAGATCTCTCAACCTCGTACTGTGTCTTCAGGTGCTGATGCTTGCATTTTCTGTTACTTTCCAAAGTAACCAACGCCTGAGGCAGAGTGGTTGTGGCCATGGAATGCAGTGGAGAAGGCATTTAGGACACAGCCAGGCATTCTGTATCCATCAGTAACATCTGGAGAGAGATGGAAGAGAACATGTTCCTTTTTACATGAAATGACTGCCCTGCCCATGCAAGGCTAAGAAACTTTTTAAAGGGTGCTAAGCTCCTCTCAGTTGAGATTTTTCACTGGGGGCCTTGTAGGATGATAATATGGGCTGAAAGGATTAGGAATCAAAGAATGCTGATTCCTGCAGAAATAATGATTCCTCCAGGAACAGTGGATCTACCCATGAAAACAACAGTTTAGTGCTCAGTGTTTCCAGTTGTATGCTGCAGTATTATTTCCATGTCTATTTTGCTAATAACCTACACTACTGAATGTGAAGGAAAGGTGAAAATCCAGTTTGATTCTGATTGGATTTCTAGTAGCAGAGATTTTGTTAAAAGTATTGGTATTATTAGCACTGATTGGTGCCTCTGCTGGCCGTGTGGGAGTGACAATGGTAGAGCGGAGACAGAGCTACCCTCTCCAGCAGGAAACTCCATTTGAAGTCAAATTAGTGTGAGGGAAACTTTGTACCACTCTGAGAATTCGCTGCAGAACAGAACCTTCTATTTACTTTGAATAAGAACGTGCTTATTTATTAAGAAGATGTTGAGAAGTTCTCCTTGCTCTCTGGGTTGTGGTTGCTGAGATTTTAGCAGAGTAAGGTGATGCTTTGAACTCTTTTGCTGAACTGTGCTCTTCCATATGAAAAGAAGCATTTGCTAAAGTATAGGCTGTGTTGAATTGGGATGAAGGTAAATTTCTTTTAGCTGATTTCCTTGCTTTCTGAAAAGTGTTACTCTTCTTTATAGAGCCTCTCCACCACTTCTGCTACTTCTTCAATTATAAATTATGTACCTGAACATACAAACCCTAGTTTGATACAGTCATGTCTGTTGGAGATGACTTGTAATATGTCTTTTCTCTAAAAGGTAACCTTCAGTTTCCTAACTGAAATCTTGTTTTTAATTCTTGTGGGAAGATAGCTATAAGCAAAATACAATTGATGACTCAGTTTATCGTCAGAAATGTTTATACTATTCTGCAGTTATGAATGTTGCACTGTGTTTTTCTAGACAAATTAGCATACCTAATAAAACTACAATGATAAGGCTTTTACTATTTACTAAAAAACGTTCAGCTTTGGTGTCTCTGGGGATTCATTTGGAATATCTGTATTTTCACAGCTGCAAAATACAGGTGGCGTGGGCTGTTGTTGAATGAGTATGACATGTTTTTCAAAGGCAGAAAAATGAAGTCAACAGTCACAGGACTAATTGACAATCATTAGTGAGTTGATCTTTTGCACCAATTGTTGATTTAAGCCTTGAAAAATCTATCATTATCCCTGACAGCAAAAATTAGCCTGGTGAGATTCCAGCTCTCAGTTGACTAATTAACTTTTCTAATGCTGATAGACTTCCACCAGGTACACCTAGTAAATATAGCTGTGGTAAGAATCCTCAGATATCACTTCATTTGAACGCAGTCCCTCCTGGGAACTGCGGTGTCAGGAGACAGGTGAGCACTCTATCAGCATTGAAGGTGTTAAGTACAGAAAGCACTCTCTTGATTGCCTTAGAAAAGTAGGTGGTCATGCCTAAGCTAAAATATCTTATCAGAATTTCCAAAACTGCCTTCTGGATTAGGAAGCTAGCAAGTACTATCTTAAAAATTATATACAGTGCTGTCGATGCTTCTGATTTGATTTTTTTCATTCTGGAACTGTTAAGTTCATGGTACTGGTAGAGCAAAATCCTTTTTAAAAAAAATGCAGCAAACCCTCTCTGTTTGCAGAGTTTTCCCATAGTTGAAAGTGGATTTGTAATCTTGTACTATTGGACTTATTTTGAAAATTAAATATCTAATTTTGTAACAGCAAAGTTCTTACTGAAAAAAAGACTGCAATTAATAGAGTTGAATTGAGGTAATTGAGGTAGAAAGACTAAAAATGAATTTTCAACTTAGTGTGATTATACCTATATTTTTTTAAATCAGCATGGTATTTCACAGCAAGAATGTAGAGGTCTTTTAAGCAAAACCTGACATTTATTATCTTGACTGAGGATGATCTAGCACAAATGGCATGTTAATAATGGTAAATAGGGAAATGTTAGATGAAAGGTACTGTATGACACACAATGTCAAGATATGAGGCACATCCATTTTATTTCTTAAGATTTTTTTGCTTCATCTAGTAGTTCACTAAGCTGAGACTGAAGCAATGATATATTTTTGAATAATATCAAGTTATACAGTTTATACTCTGCACCCTGATGTCTTTCACCAATTTGGGCAGTCATGTGGCTTTGTATTCTAATCTGTTGTTATCATGGACTTTCACTGACAACCTAATGAGTTACAATCATTAGTTTTATCTTCAATTTGACTATATCATGGTGGTTCTCTAGGGGTGTACATAACTATACATAACTGATCACCCTCTCACACTGTACTTTGAAATAAATTTTTTTAGTGGAAATACTGATACCTAGAGATGTTCAAACATGTTCGTACAAGGTTTTAGTGCTGGTTTACTGCAGATACTCGGTTGAAAAGAACAACTTAATAAATGCCTGCTTGTGTTTATATATTATGAGAGAATACTGCCAGGCTTAAGTCCTGGGATATTTTTCTGTTTTCTTATGATTACCATCCCCACACCAAACCAAAAGGATGAAAAAAGAAGCAAACGAAAAAACCTAACCCAAACAAAAAAAACCCCACTCCCAAAAACCAATTAAAAACCAAACCAAAAATCAACAACAAAATAACCCAAAACCTAAAACCCCAAACCCAGTGTGATGATTGAAGTTTCAGGAGTTACCTTTAACTGATTGGGAGTTGTTGGTAATACACACCAGAGTCAGAATGATTACTCAGTGTGTAAGTCAAATGTGCCCCACAGTCTTGACAGGTAAAGCACATGTCTTTCCACCTCAGAGCCCAAGGCATCTTGCAGTGAATGAAAGGGATTTATTTCCTTTCAAGGACAACATTTGTTTGTACTTTGACCTACAAAGCACATTAATGAAAGGACTATTCAGGCATAGTATAGCAAGATTAAAGAAAGGTGAGAAACTGGAAGGGTCTGGACTCAACTGCACAGCCCCTCCAGTGCAGGGCAGGTCCTGCCCCTCAGCTGCAAAGCTGCATCAAGCTGCAATAGAGAGAGCAGAATCAGGCTGGTCACTCTGATCAAATGCCAAAGTATTGAAACCTGTATCACCTTTAAGTGTACATATAAGTTTTTGATGAACAGGTGTGCACTTATGGTTAAGCACATGTTTAAATATTTCTTTAAATTGGAGAATTGAAGGAATCTAGTCTTCATGCAATTAGAATTGATTCTGCCTGCTCACAAGTACTTAAATGAATAATTTTTAGTCCTTTATCTCAGAATGGTATAAAAGTGTTCTTTGTCCACTCATTTTTTTCAGCTCAGTGATTTGTCCATGTGTTTAATGTATTTCCCAAAATCTTTACTGCAGAAGTGTGTTCTGCTTGCAGTTGGTTCTCTCAATTTGTCCTGCTGCCCTTAGTATGTGTATTTCTTAATATGTGTTAGAGTACCTGATTTATTTAATTTGGATGCTCCTTTTGCAAGCTGTGAGTAAGCACAAAGTCTTATGTTGAATCTGACTTCTGTGATTTAGGTGAAACAAGTATGAGGCCCTGAGCAGTTGCATATACAGTGAATTTGCTACGTGATGAGCATGGTTAAGTCACATATTCCAACACTGGTCACATATCAAAGGCTTTTTAGAGAAATAAAATGTACCACATGAGATTTAGTCCCTTAGGTAATTGCAGATGCTACTCTGCATCTTGTTTCAGTGCCAGGAGTTCCTGCACTCCAGCCTTGAATATATCACTGACTCACTATATTATGTTTTGTAGACATAGCTGAAAAGTCTCAGTGAAAATCTTACAATCTGTGTGTTTTCTCATTTGTAATACCGTATTTAAGTGGTTTACTTCACAGGAAAGCTAGTTAATGCATTGCAAAATTCTGTATGTTTAAAATTCTCTATATTTTAAATACTGCTACATAACTGAAATATATGAAGTGTGTCTTAGTTCTCATGCAGTACCAATCAGCCCCTCTCTAGTTGTCACGTCCCCTCCTCCCTCATTAATTAATTTCTTTCTCTGTGTGCTGGTTTAAAATTACCTAATTACCTGTAAACAAAAGGAAATGTGTTTCTGGGTTTTTTAATGGTGGAGTTTAATTTTTACTAATCTTATTAAATAATAATATTAATAGGAGTTAACAGTTCTCATACAAAGAGAGAGAGTGCTCTATAGAAAATATGAATACATTTAGCTAGTGTAAAACAGCTTGAGCCATTTTCATTTCCACTCTGTATTATGTATTTTTTTTAAAGAAAATCAGACATGGGAGAATTAATTGTAACTTCATGACTTATGAATTATTAATTCCTCGTGACTGGGGTTATTTACATACTGAATAGTAGTTAGGCAAAGAGCAATTAGAAAGGTGTAGCTTTCTCAAACTTTATACCAAAGGGCTGTCCCCCATTTGTGGTGTTGTAGTTTTGCTCTTGTTGGATTTTGCTTTGGGTTTTTGTTTGTTTGTTTATTTTGATAATCAAATTTCCATGCAATTTCCCATGTGAACATATATATTAGACATATTCTTGGAAAGGTAGTGTTGGAATTTCAATATTCTCTGCTTTTATATGTATGTCTAGACCTCCCAATAACACTTTAGCAGTTTTGTGTTTTAACTATATATTGAATATTTCCTGTTGGACCACTAATATCTTAAATTCAACATCTCAAATTCACTTGCTTTCCTGAAGCTCTGTTTCCTTTTTTTGTTTCTCAATGTGAATTCTGTGCTGCTGTAACCACCTCCTGCTCGTTCTTTCAGCCCTTCATTGACTGCCGTTGTTTTTCTGTGCAATTTAGTTCCATTTGTTACTTTTTAGATTCTTATATATCTGACTCCTAAATTATCTGCTTATTTTTTTTTTCTTATTGTAGTGTGGACTGTCCCCTTGAGACTGTTCTTACTATGCTGTAACCCCCCTTCTCCTTATTCTTGACCCTTGACCACATCTGGGTGGGTTTGCCCTTCTCATATTGCTTCCATGGCTTGTTCAGCCTTTAGGGGAAGCAGGCATGAATATAGATCTTTGATCTGTAATATTTGGCCATAATTCTTTGTTCATACTGCTAAAAGAAATTGAAGTTTTATTTAAAGACATTTACATGTTTAATATATATCTCTGGTCACTGTTGGAGCAGTGTTTGTCATAACTTATGCCTTAGAATTACAGCTTTCTACGAAGTGTCACAGAATGGTTTAGGTTGAAGGGGACCTTCAAGATCATCTAGTTCCAACCCCCATGCCATGGGCAGGGGCACTTTCCACTAGACCAGGTTGTTCAGATCCCCATCCAGCCTGGCCTTGAACACTCCCAGGAATGGGACATCCACAACTTTTCTGGGCAATCTGTTATAGTGCCTCATCACCCACACGGTGAAGAATTTCTTCCTACTATCTAACCTAGACCTGCCCTCTTTCAGTTTACAACCATTCCCCCTAGTCCTATCCCTACACGCCCTTGTTAAAAGTCCCTCTCCAGCTTTCTTCTGGGCCACCTTTAGGTGCTAGAAGGTACTATTAAAGTTTCCCTGCGGAGACAGGCTTCAGTCTGTCACATTTTCCCTGATGTGGACTGCCAGTTACTTCAGGCTTTTATTTTCATTAGTTCTGTGAACATTTATGCTCACCAAGGAATTTTGACACAGTTTCTAGAGCCAATGGGAAGTAATGATGTTACCAAGTGCCAATACTGTTGGAAAGCACAAAAAGACCAAGTCTTATATGAAGAACTTCAAGCTATAGTCTTGAAGTTATAAAAGTGCTGACATTACTATAATATGATAGTATTTTATGTGATATGAAAGTATCTAGAGATCTCATAAGGAGATCTCAAAAACTATTCAATACTTGTATTAAATTGCAAAAGAAAGAATACTGACTTGAATATTATTCCTTCCTCAATACCAGATGGATTAGTGTTATGATAGTGCATATCCAAGGAATTAAAAGTGATTTGTCACTTTTTGCAAAGTGTTGCCCAGAATAGTTATTCCATCATTGCTTTTTCACAAAAGAAGCTTGATCTGTGAATGGGATCTCAGAGATAGTACTATCTTCATAAAAATGCATATTGCCACTGTTAATAGAAAGGCAGGTTAAGCCCTGGTGGCTTAGCAGGAGTCAAGACAGAACTGAACCAAAACTTGTAGTGAGATTTCAGGGGTTTACAGTAATGGGTTAACTTTCCTCCTAGCTACCGTCATGCATGACTATTCTGTTCTTCCCTGCAGTGTGCAACAAGCAGATGGAATGGTCAGCAAGTCAAAATATGTAGTGTTGGAAAGGTCACGGTACTACAGGATGCCTTTGTCTTTCTCATCTGTCTTACAATTAGGGTACCTTGTTCTTGTAGCAAGAGTCATAATGAGGACTCTAATGAATACAGTGTGTATCTGTTCCTCTCACCCAGAAGCTGAAAACAAAAGACAGGTGAATTTGTACTAATGAGGGACCAGGCGAGGCAGATTTTATTTATATGGGCGAATGTTTCTCATTCATATAGTTGTACTTATATTTGGAATTCAAGATAAAAAGTATTATTAGATCACAGAATATGCAGAGTTGGAAGGAACCCCCAAGGATCATTGAGTCCAACTCTTAGCCCTGCACAGGACCATCCCCAAGAGTCACACCATGTGCCTGAGAGTATTGTCCAAACACTTCTTGAACTCTGTCAGGCTTGGTGCTGTGACCATTTCTCTGAAGAGCCTGTTCCAGTGCCCAAACGCCCTGTGGGCGAAGAGCCTTTTTCTGGTGTCCTACTTAAACCTCCCCGGACAGAATTTATGGCCATTTGCTTGGATCCTGTCACTGGTCACACAGAGAAGAGATCAGTGCCTGCCCCTCCTCTTCCCCTCCCGAGGATGTTGTAACTGCAGTGAGGTCTCTCCTCAGTCTTCTCTTCTCCAGCTGAACAGACTACATGACCTCAGCTGCTCCTCGTATGGCTTTCCCTCAAGGCCCTTCACCATCTTCATTGCCCTCCTTTGGACACTCTCTAAGAGCTTAATGTCTTTCCTATATTGTGGTGCCCAAAACTGCCACAATATTCGAGGTGAGGCCATGTGAACTTTCAAGGTGTGCTGTCTGTAAAGCTGCAACATTATTTTGTTTTTCCATCTCCTTGCAGTTTATGGAAAAGTATGGATAGCTGCAAGATAACGTAGCTTTGTAAGTTCACTCAGCAACTCTGGCAGCTCTGCTAGAACTATTTGTTTATGAAATGGAGCAACATTTCTTTCTGGTATCCTCTAATAGCAACTGTGGAAGGTGTCTTTGGTGTGAATAGTGAAAATAATGAAACACTTCTCATAGCTTCTTTTTTGCATTTTTATCTCCCCCAGCTCACAAACTGAAACTCTGTGATTATATATAAAGTCCTTTGCATTGCCATCAAAATCTTGTGGCCAAATCAGGATATATTTCCTAAAGAACATCTACAGATCAGTGGAGGGAATCTTTCCACTGACTTCTTTGAATCTCACTGTAATTCCCTATTTAAAGCAATACAAATAGAAGATCTGAAGGTATTTGCATATCTCCTTAACCTCCTGAAATACTAGAGGTAGTTAAATTCTTATACCTTTAGACTTTCATGAGATTTTTATCCTTATTTCTCCCTTTCCTTTCATCCAATTCCCACACCTAACCTACCCTTCCCCAGTTTGATTTCAGGCCCCATTCTTTTTTACCATGTTTTATGGTAAAAGGGAGTTCTCTCTCTCTTTATCCCTAATGGGAGGAGGAAAATGATCTGGTTAGCTATGCAAACTATGTTTCAAAAACAAATACAGAGTGTGTGGAGATAAATAGCTTGAATATTTTGTATGCTGCAAAAATGTTGTCCTGTGCTGAATGTTCCTGAGTTGGGAATTTTTTATCAGAGCATCCTTTTTGTAAAACTTAGTCCATGTAAAGTCCTTTGAAAATTAACGAGAGAACCTGATATTTCAGAACATTTTATGCTGATAAATTTAGCACTGAAATGTCAAATCTCTCTAATTTTTCAGAGGTACCAAATAGGAATGGACTCCACTGCAGGATTTGACCCTGAGTTTACATAATCCCTGAATGGCAAGGTTTATATTCTTAAGGTTAAATCATGCAAGCTAATTTTCTGTTATAATTAAATGAGTGAGAAGCCTATAGAACTATACAAAGTCAGTTATTTACCTAGTTGGTTGATTGGCTCTTTGCTATTGCCTCAAGTGAAGGGGAAATACCAACATGATCTTGTTAGTCTTTGGTCATAGATGCAATGGTTTCCATAAAGTTTTGTCAGGTAATAATACCTGTTTCTCACTATTGTAGATATGAAATTATTAGTGGGAAGGTATCCTGATATGAAAGGGCTGCTTTATTAGGTTACATTGTTGCTGTAAATGTTTCCTAATTATCTCTGTTATGGTAGAAATCTGAAAAAGTGTAAATTGAGTGCTTTGCATAATTTATAAAAGCTGAATGTTTCCTAATTAGTTCTGTTAGGTTAATGATACCGCAGCCTCATTTATCCATGGCCCTGAGCAATGACCTTTACCCTCCCCATTTTTAGCTCTTTCTTTTAGTTCAAAAACATGTGGTGACCTTCCTCATCTCAAATGATCTTTGGCAGACATAATGCTTTGGAAAATGTTACAATTCTTTTCTCCCCACTCCCTTTGAAAGTAAAGAAATGGCCTGCTTTATGCAGGCGGAGTTAAAGCCTGATTTATACAGATCCTCTAAAGAATGCTGGTGAAGTGCATTCCTTCAGTGTTTTCATAGAAACTGATGTGAGCTGCATTAGCAGAAGATGTGAAAATGGTGAGGTGGGGGAGAGAAAAACCTCTCTCAAAAGGATTCTAAAATAACATTTTGCATCCTCGAGTAATTCCCAGCTCTCCCTGGCAACCATTCATTTCTTCCAAACAGCAGAAATTTGCAATATGAAAGTGGATTGGCTTGCTTTTCCCATGGGGCTCTGTATCTCTTCATCCACCGCCTAGGGTAAAAAGCAATGCATACGTTTACAATATAAATGTGATTTAATCGACCTCCCTGTCAGCGAGAAATGGCAAGCATATCAAACAAGCCCAAGATGTTAGGAAGAAAAAATCATAAATTATTCCAGTGATGAGTTTCTGAACAGCATTTTGGACTCCTAGATGATTCTATGTAAAGCTGTTCCTTGAAACAATAATTAAGATAATTCTGTCTGACAAGGAGAAAAATGTTAAGTTTTGTATGAAATGTGCTTTGTGTTTAGAAAGCTGAATGTTCACTGTATTGATCAGAAATTCCCTTAGCTGCTGCAATGCAAAGCTAAAACTAATTGAGTAATTCACCATTTTATTTCTAAGTCCTTATTTATTTTTTATCCTATGCAAAATCAGTTGGCTTCTAAATCAGCAATATGATAGGTTTCTTTGTGGCTGTGTCTCTGTGAATATATACTGTGAGGTCTGCAATGACAGTATCTTTTTGAGTTGTGAATATACGGCTCTGTGAGGAAAAAAATATTTATTATTATTATTTGGATTTCTGTTGCTTGAAAGACACTTGAGTTTTCCTGAGGAGATAAGCAAAGGTTTTTTTTAGTGAGAAAGTGCTTGTAGACTATTATGTCATTTAGTTTCTCTAAAAGAACTGCTTCCAGATTTTTTCCTGTTCATAGGCACAAATGCATAGGATTTTTTTATATCTTTTATTTCTTAAAAATACAGGAAAGCTGGAAAAAGGATTCTTTTGGCAGATGGGACAGATCCCTACATTAATAAAGGGGGTATCAAAACACAGGGACCTGAGTTCCTAATTCCATACTGGGATTTTTGGTACCCTTCAGATCTCTTTCTGCAAAATACCTGGTCATGTCAATATAGGATTACTGGAGGGACCCAACTGTGTTAAATTTGTGTATACCAGAGAGATATCAGGACTGGATTTTCAGGCCACTTCCCTTGCTGACTTTGACTGGTAGTTATTATTTTAAATGTTGTGCTGTTGCATGTATCTCTTCACTATTCATGTAACACTACAGTAGGTGGTGGAAAGTTTAATTTTACCATATGTTCTTTAGACCAGAGATTTGGCATGTTGTTTTTTTTTTTCAGTCTAATTCATCCTTTTAATAATGAAAAATTCTTCCTGTTGACCCGTGCCTTCCTTTACAATGCTTAATTTTTACATTGTTTATTCTTGATTTTTCTCTTTCTCCTCTGTTAGGAATTTACCATTTTCTTTACAGTCTTATCACCATGATCACTTGCTTCACATCTTAGTTACAACTAAGGTTTTGGTTAAAACCAGAGATGTTCTAGTAGATTTTTTTCCAAGTAATTTCCCCCATTTTAATGTTTTGACCTGATGTGGTATGTTTCTTTCAAATTCCTTTGACAGAATGTGTAGTTTTTGAACTTTACACTTGGATTCTTGGCTCTAGCACACTTTGAATTACTGCCTTTCTCCCCCTCTGGTGAATAAATTATAGTTCCTACCTCTTAGAGCACTGTCATACTGTCTCCTTCACTGACCTCACATTCTTAATTCACTTGAGAATTTCTTGTTATTTGGCTTAACCTCTTGTGTAGTTTTGCTTTCTTCCTCTGCAGTGCATTTTCTTTTTGCGCTCTCGGAACTTCAATATATAATCTTCCCAAACTCCTTTTGTAACTGATGTTTTAAGAGGTAGAACATCTTAAAGGTCTTTATAGCAAGGTTGATATCTCTAGTATCCTGGCAAGACTCCAGTTTAAGTAATTACCTCTGTCTTTCTAAATTCTTCTTCCCCTTTGAATTGAATGTGATGGTCCCTCTCTTCCTGCCTGTCGCTATTGTGTGCATTGCTAAGCAGTCCCTGTGCTTCAGCCTGCAGCTTCCCTGCTAGATTGTCCTGTCTGATGTGTTTTGGCACAAAAGGGAAATTTAAGACACTATTTATCATTTAACATGGAAGCCATCTCCCCCCTTTTTTATGCTTTACTTCTAGTCACTCAGAGGTTGTTCTTACTCGGTGTTTCTCTCTGCCATTCCAATAGGTTTAATGCCCTATTTGTCCTACAGAGCACTTCTGCAGTACTTTGGGTATTTTGTCCAATACATGTTTCTCTCCCTTTCTCTTACTTCTCCTGTCGTGGATATTGATTTCCACTCCCCCACTCCCACTTTATTTTCCCATCCCCCATTGTTATACCCAGTCTTTCTTCTGTGCTTTAAAATACTCTATTTCTAGTGAGGTTCTCTGTTTGTACAGGACTCTCTCAGCTCACGAGTGAACAGTATGCATGTGCATCCTGTTCACTTCATGAATCTATGTGCATAATACCTTTCCCTACTGCTTATGCCTCAACAGGCAAACCAAACTCTTAGGACTCTATGTAGGCTTCAGCAGGCATAGGGTCAGATCCATCTGGTTTTTCGGTCTGTCTGTGTAATCTAAGGGGGTATCACTGCAGAGGGAGATGGAAATGTCTCAAATCTCCACAGCACTCATGTTGCACAATAATGAGGAGGGGTTGGTGTGTCACTTATGGTCCTGTTCTGAATTGGATGTTTTGGTGCAGGAATGGATGCTGTAATGAGCTGTAACAACCAATAGCTGGTACTAACCACCTGGTCCCAAAAGGCTTCAGAGACTGGGAGTAGAAGTGCACCGATGAACATCAGAAACAGGGTCTTCTCTTTTGTTAGTGCTTTGGCCTCTCAGAAAGGAAGGTGACTATGCCACACTGTGGAGTGAAAGCCATGGCAAATGAAATAGTGTGGAAGTGCCTCTTTTCCTGAGCTTCCAATCTTTTTCTTAAAGGAAGGTTTTCTTCTAAAACGTACTGTGTTACAATAATAGATTCTGATGGCTCCTAGTGTAAAATAATTGTCCTGAATTGCCATGCTGAATGAATTGGATGCTGACGTCGTGCACTGGGATGAACATAGGAAGAAATCTTAAGAGCTTGGCTATTGTGTAAAGGTTAGGCTGTTACTTGATGGAACCTCTCTGAGTCATGCTAGGGTCAACAATGAGATAATGAGGCTAGCTAGGTTTGGAGCAGCATAAACCTCTGGGGCATTAGCAGGAATTTTTTTTTAACCCTCCAAAATAGATATATGTTTTTGCTTAAGAACAGCTAGCATAAAATACAAAGTATCTGAGAGAAAGCAGCTACTGCTCTTCTAAGTATATGATTATGATACAATGTCATGTGAAATGTAGCAAAATCAACATAAAGTTTCAGATGGTGATTAAATGCCTTAAAAGCAGAACCATGCTCACCAGAACCTCATCTCACAAAATCTTGCACAGAGTAATTTAGGGCTTATATTATTGTGTTCTTTAAATTAGTGTCTGTAGCTATGTGCAGCCACTGACATCGTACAGTTTCTTTAAGCCTTCAATGTTTCTCAGCTCAAGGGAAAAAAAAAGATTGTTATATTAGTTCTTTGTCAGCAGACCCTGTTGCAAAGAGTCTAATGTAAGGACTGGATCACAAAGAGTGGTCAGTAGCAAGGTGTATAATTAAGAAAAAGCAATAATATATCTGTCATAACCACAGAAACAGTCATGTTGAACTATAGGCATGACAGCGTCGGTGTGACTTTGATACAGATCCATGTGACAGTCACTGTGTGACTGATTCAATGATAATAATTGAAGACTTATAGAGATGCAAAGCAGCAGGAGGAAGAGCATAGCAAGTAGAAATTAAATATGTGGTGGAGAGAGATGTGTTTCTAACTGGATTATTTACATATTCAAATTTAAATGGAGAAACTTCTCTTATTCAGTGAATTAGCTATAACCAACAATAATGGGCTTCCCCCTTGCCCTCCCCCAAACTGCAGTACAGGGAAGCAAAAGCTGTTACTAATTTGTTGTTTCCTTTCATTTTCATGAAAACAGTGTTAAAAAGAGACAGAGCTTACAAATCACCATTAAGTAGTAGGAAAACAATCTACTTGAACAATAAACACTGCAGCATCACTGAAGAATACAGTTAAAAACCTGGCTCATTGTTGATATTGCTGTGAGCAGATGGACTGTAAGCACATTGACTGCCAAACCTCCCTAAACCACACACACCAGACGTGGCTGCATGGCAGGACATTTGAGTGAGTGGCAGCTTGCTAACTCCTCTCTGGCATTTGTGTTTTAAAATTAGGTGGATTTAGAAATTCGTATTTTTGTATATATGTATATAAATAATCATATATAACTCTTATGAAAAGGCTAATAGTAACAGTGATCTCATACTTATGTATGGATCACCTGCCACTTTACGTATATTATTGATTGATGATGCAAACTGTGACCCAAAATCTGATTGTCACAGCAGTGACAGCATCCTCTGCCATGGGCACTACCTCCTTCAGGGCAGGATGGAGCAGCAGAGCTGGGCACCACAGGATGGATACAGGAGAACCTGTGTGTTCCTACCATCTGGTGGCCAGCAAGTGTTTGTAGAAGCAGAGTAGCGTTTCTCAACTGGTGAACTGTGGCATGTGAAGGAGAATAAGATTTGTTTACAGCGGCTGTCAGAAGTGAAAAGGACATTACTACAAGTCTTTTCAAGATACAAAGCAAAACAATACTTCACACAGCACCACCATCAAGACCGAGAAGCTGTGAGCCTGTTGCTACATGCAAATAGTATTTTAGTTTTTTCTCTGTAGTATGCTTTATTCTGACTCTTATAAGTAATGTTGTGGAAAAAATCCTTTGAATAAGGATCCTTTGACGTGGAGTCTTTGTTCTGGAATAGTAATTTTTCACTAGTGACTGTTAAGAAGAGCAGGATCCCCTATGACTTGGGACATCCCAGTTGAAACACGTGCCAAAAATGTGCCAGGGTCTGTCACCAGCTGCCATATGTGGCACAAAGAACCACGTATTTTATTAAAAATAATCCCATTATAGTAGCAGTTAATGACCTTCATTTTGGATGGCATCAGGCCACCTGAGTTCTAAGTATTCTTTTACACAATGTTGTGCAGAGTCTTCTCTGGTCAGTCAAGTGATTCCAAATTTTTCATTTTAAACCTGAAGAAAAGAAATATATATATATTTCCAGTTCTCAGTAATGTCCTTTTCTGATAAAATGCAAGTAGTATTGTGTCTGCTTTCTAGGAATATTTTTAGTTTTTGTACACTATAATTTTCAATCTGGCTAGCAGATACTGGAAAAGATTTTCTGTATTTTGATGAGTCCACTTGATGCTACAAAATTTTCTGGGAGATATGAGGGCAGGACATAGTGAGAAAGAGTGAAATTAAAGAAAAGGCATGAGACAGATTTCAAAAAATATGTAGGCAAGGAAGGAGGTAACACCCATTAATATCAACAGGCCTTAATCTACTGCAACACTAAGGATCTGGTGTGCATTTTGGAACACACAAAATTTTACTAAAAATCAGAGTTTAAGCAATCTGAAACAGCTGATTAATTTTCAACCTTGTGTAGTACTTTTAAATTTTATATATAGATACACGTGTTAGCTGATATATGTACTTCGAACTTTTTAAAGTTATTTAATGCCTTTAAGATATTTTAAAACATTATATATTTTAATAGCTCCTCTGTAGCAGTTCTGTGTAGTAAGCACGATAGGCATTTTGTGTAAGTAAGCATTATAGGTATGCTTACCATTCTCTAACATAATAAAAATGGAATAAATGAAAATGTTACTAGTTGTAAATTAATATTTATAATTTGCTTATGTATTTGTATTACATTTCTCTAGTCAGGACTTATGTGTACATGGACATAGATATCTACACACTATATCTCTGCAAATCTGTATACATGTCTCCTGAAATTCATAGGACATTCTTCCTGTAAGTGAGGAGTTACTCCACAGCTAGTAGAAAGGAATTGCAAAACAATCCTCATCAAGGGATAAGTTTTAGGAAAACAGCTCAAGAACAAATTGAAAACAAATCTGGTGTCAGATATGTACATTCATTCAATGTTATTCCCTCTTTACAGTCATGATCCACTTCTATGATTGTATTAAATCAGTCCACCTTGGTTGACTCTGCTACTCTGTGTCCTTGCTACTTCTCTCCTAGTTTAAGCAGATACCTCTGGACAAAATGATACACCATTATCTTTGAAGTTTTGGTATTAGTAGAAGGTATGTGTATCAAAAGAAAGTAGTATAAACTGCAAACCATGAATTTAAAAACCGCTGTCAGAAAAATGGTCAACAAAACAAATGAAACAAAGTAAATGTTAATCTGAGCTCCTAGTGCATGCTCAGTTAATTCAAGCACTCTTTCTTCTACTAAAGTATAGTTCACAGAATTCAGTGTTCCTCAATATGTCAGTCTATGTACTTGCTCAAAGTTAACCATATACACCAATGGTATTGTATTTTCTCTTAGTTCAGAGTTGGTGTTTCATATGATCCCAGATTTGTCTCTCTTTCTGTCAGTATGGGCAAGTTTTCTTTAGACATGTATAATTGAAAATTTTCGTGGCCTGTGCATTTTCCAGGGACCAGAATCAACACTGATCTTAGTTTGACTATTTTTCTGGTGAGGTTCTTTTTGTGAAGTTCACAACTAATATGTGTTAAAGCTATTAAAGCTATATCACAGCCTCATTGACATATTATATATAGGCATTAGCCATTACTATTAACCTTACAACTCTTAAGTAATAAAAACCCTGCATACATCTTTACTAGCTTAAAGTTATACTGTAACATGCAGTATTGTAAAATAGGAAATAAAATACTGTTTGGAAAAAAAATCAGACAGACTTCCATCATCTTCCCCAAAATACTCTATTGAAATGTTTCCCTTGTGATGTACTGCTTAGGAGAGTATCCATTTCCATTCAGTTTTTAGACCTCTTTGGAGAGTTCTTGGGAGTGGACAACTAAAGGACACAAATTGGGACAATCCAAATAGATATTAGCGAGTTTGTGTTCAAACCATGAGGGTGGTTTGACACTCAATATAATTCACTGAGCTTGTTTTCTAGAGCTCCAGCAAACAGAGTTGACGCTTCACTAAAGGGAGTAAATTCTGTTTGTCACTAGGCTGCTGTCAGTCGTGAAAGAGACTGCATTTACCTGCAGCTTTGTTCATGAACAAAGGCTGATTTTTGCAGTCTCCTGCAGGAAGACCTTTTTAGGGACTAAGGAAGGACTTTTTTTTTTTTTTCCCTCATAGATTTTGTTTTTGAATGTCCGCAGACTTTGGAAACACCACGCTGTCTTTTATCAGAATAACATGTTTGAGTTTTTCTCTATGATCTTGATGTATTTTGGAACTTCTGCCCCATTCTTTTTTAAATGATAACTCAAGGAGAAGGGATTCTACTTTTAAGCTGCCTGCATCTTAATCATTATTTCATGCTGTTCCTAAGGTGGCTCTCGCTTCTTTTCTCCCTTCTTTATTGCATTATCATCAAACTTCTCTTGAAGCTTTTTCTCTTTGGACTGCTTGCTTTCATGAATATGGGTACCATCCTGAAAACAAGTCTTCTGATCCACAGGCTGTTTAGCTCACTTCTAGACTCCTCTGATCATTAGAGACTCTATTCACAAAGAGGAAAAATACAACTGAAAGGAAGAATTCCCTTTAGCGACTTCTAGAGGAAATGGGCATTGAAAGGGCAAAGCAGAGATACTGCACCCCTCAGTAATCCAGTCAGGAGATTAATAGTCAAGATAAAAATAGAAAAATATAATTATTCTAAATTCATTTCCTCTCTTGGAAAATATAAGAGCAGGCAAGACCTTCACAACCCTGATTCCCAGGTTGCTATCTCCCTATCACACTTGTGTGACTTGAAGCACATGGAAGCCTTAGTAGTAAAACTAAGTGAATAATTCATGGTTAACAGCTTATTCGATGAATTACTGAAACCCCTTTTTCTGTTTGTGCAGAGTTTCTAGCAGGTGACAATGTCTTTCAACTTATGTATTATTCAAATTTTTTCAACCATTTTCTTTTTCTTTTTTTTTTTCCCCCTTGATATGCTGATTTACTGCAAGCAGCTTTCCAGGTACTGAGCAGTAACAGATTCTGGACAGTGCAACTGGTCCCCGAAGCCATGTGAGCAAAGTCTGTCTCCCAGTTGGCTGAGCATAACCTTTACACTGAGGAAAAGTATTCAGAAAAGAGGCAATGCTCATGTTTTGTTTTTCATATAGAGAGGTAGCAATGGGTTTGAAATTTCCTATAATTTCTTAATCTTTTCCCTTTCTGGATAACAGAGGCATTGGATGAGGTGGCATTCTTATTAGATAAAAGGCTAATGTAAAATGTATTGGCTGTGGGTAGAGTTCAGGTTTAAATTTCCCCTGTCACATTCATACAAAGTAATTGTTCCCTGTTCACAGACCTGTTAGGAAACGGAGTGGTCAGGCCCCTATCTACTGCTTTTAATTACTTTTATGTTGGAACCACATAAAAAGTGTAGTTTGTTTTTATTTCTGTGAAATTTGTTTTGCTTCTTTGTGTCAAGCATTGTGTCATCTCACCCCAAATCTTCATCTTTTTGGTCCAAAGCCTTTATGTGCTTGTGATTAAAAAAAAAGGCTATTAGGGTTTGTAAAATCAAAATTTTTTGCAGGAATTGTGATGGTAAGGTCCTCAGAGCCTGTTCTTTAACTGAATGTAGGCAATAAAGAGCAGATCTGCACTGGGCTCTGTAATGGCGCTGACGTTAGTGGAGAAAAACTGGGTTTGGAAATGGAGAGTTGATAAACTGAATAAGGGAGAATATTTGGTAGTCTGTAGACCAGGCTCAGGTAATGTTGCTGAAACAAAGGTTAAACATTATAGCTTTTGTTCACTGTTAATTATCAGGGTTTCTTTGGAGAGACTGTGGATATTTGACACCTAGTACTCAGAGGGGACAAAGTAAGAGTCAAGGGATTATTAGTAGGTAACATCCTTAAACATTTAGGAGAGAGAGGAATTTGTAACAGTAACCCTCAGCAGTTGATTCTGTAAATGTTTGTTTTCTGTTTTCCTGAGTGTTCTTGTGCTTGGCGAGTTGTCTTACTGTATAGAATTATTTTTATTTATGGAAAGTAAATAAATAAATTGCCATATAATTGGCACCGTGTTTTATTTTGACCATTTTTCTTTGATTAGCATGGAAGGTGGAAAGCTATGCCCTGATGAGACAGATTCTTGTGTGAACAAGGCACATCTTTTAGCAGAGAGATTCTCAGAGCCCATCTTAGTCTGTTCTGCATTTACTGCTGAGGTGAAGAAATTTGTGCTGTACCCAGGATATATTACTTCAATTAATGGGGGAAAAAATTAGTATTGCTTGATTCTACATGAAACATGTTGAACTAGGAAAGAATTGACAGAAATGGGTATGCAATAAGTTAAGGGTGCAGTTTAACAATGTGTCCAAACTATGTCACAAGAAATTATTTGGGATTTCACTTGACTTATACCTTCTGATTTTCCTTAGAAAAGGAGTTGTTTCCATAGTAACAGCCACATTACATGGTTCTATACTTATGATACCTCTGAGATAGACCAGCATTGCAAAGAAATATACTTCTCAATATGTCATACAAAAATCCTGTACTTGTTAGTAAGAAAAATCTTATTTCCAGCAAAGTGAGACACTTGTTTGAGGTTTCTAGGTTATTGTTAATTTGTTTATACTCTCTTTTTCTGTCCCTCCCTCATTTATTATAGGTAGTGCTTATGTTACTGCCTATTAAGACGCCTGACACTTCCCATTGTAGGTTTCTGTCTTCAGCTGCTTACAGTTTTACCAAATATTAACTCTTTAGGCTCATACTTTCTGTTTGGGGTCTTTGCCTCGTCAAAGTCCTTTCGGAATATCTCATAGCTGTGCAGCTATTTCTAAGAATTATTGCGTGTCTTTTCCTTTTTTCCTATGTTAATTGCTCGTTGGTTCTTTTTGAAGATTTCTATATTCCTTCTGGGCAAAACCCTAGTGTAGCATCTACATTTTGCTGTGTGAACTTCTGGTACTCTCTATACCCCATCTTGAAATTTCACTCAGTTATAAGTATCTGCAATCTCGTAGTATCAAAGTTGATTCTTGACTTTTGAATGCTTCTGGGAGACCTTGGAAATGTGCTAATAAAACATACATATATTTATTAAGTGCATGTGTACATACAGACATAGTGCATGTATTTATGCACTTAAATAGCTTCCACTGGTTGTCTGGAGAATGACAGGTATAACAGTACTACTCCATTTGTGTCAGAGAAGTAAGAGATCAGAAATAGCTATTAGAATAATTGGAAAATGAAGATAGGATATAAGTTTAGCTCTTGACAATTCAACCAGTCAATGAAGAATCTAGATTGGTAAGGAGCTCAGTTGTTGGAGCATGTTAATTTGCAGCCTGTTCAGCAGCTACCATGGAGACTTTTAATACATCAGATGTTTCTCAATGAATTTTAAAAACAACGTGCACTTGCTTATTGCAGACTCAAAATATGTATTGTGATTCATTCTTGTCAGAAAATGTACTGAGGTGCTGCTTCTGAGTTCAGTGCTCTTCAGTGCATGCAGAATTATTTCTCTGGTCCTTGGTAGAACACACTGTGATATCTTCTTATATGTTAGTATTTCAGTATTGCACTCTATCTTGTGGTGGTTTGTTATGGTGTTTTTGTTTGGCTTCTTTGTTTGTTCATTTGTGGTTTGTTATTACAAGCTCTGTGTTTATATTGGTATGCTACAAAATAATGCAGTGTCGAGATACATGAATTAGCTCTTGAATACTAGTATGGCTTTTTTTGGTGCAGTACTCCATCACTGTTAAGTATAGTTAATTTGGCTGAGCCACAGCAGTGCACAAATACAGATCCTGACACCTAAATTCTCTCATTGGCAGCTTGGAATATTGCATTGTATCGTATAGATCTAAGTTATGCATCATTTACCAAATTCCTTCTGGTTGCACGTTTCTTCTGGCATCCAAACCTGGCAAAAATCTGCTGGCAGAGTCCCTCAGCTGTTTCTTTCTGTTTGCTGAAGAGAACACACGTGGGGTTGTAAAGGTCGTGTTATTTAGTACAGAAGTGACAAGTGAACTGTTCGCTCCTGCAGCCTCCCCCATGCTTCTTTCACGACTGCTACTTTGATTTGTCACTGGGGTAGTCTCCTCCAGTCACCTCCTTGCATGACTTCAGCTAGTGCTTTGTCATTTCACTTCCTAGTGCAGATCTAAAGGGCTCAGTTCATAGCAGTGAACTGCCGTTCCTAACCTGTCAGGCAGCAAACAAATTAAACTCAGTAATGCAAGCAAGATCCCAGTAATTCATGAATGTCTGAAGCACCAAAGATGGCAAAAGACATATTTGTAGATGAGCATAGGCTGTGTTATACTATCACTGTAGCACTTTACTTTGACAAGCTAGCAAATTTGTGGTTGTTTTCTTCCTCAGAATTTCGATATCGCTTGAACTGTAACTCTGGCATTGTTGTTTGGGTGGTGTGGAGCAACAAGTTTAATGTGGAAGATTTTCAGAGCACAGCAGTGGAGTCACAGCTGGTCCTTAAGTGTACTCAGTCTGAGTGGGGGACACTGTTTTAGCTCAACTAAAGGTTTCTCAGGGGAATGAGCAAAAGACAGCAGCACACAGTAGGGACTGTGTGAAGATAGCTGAGTGTGCAGTGTTCTTTTCAATTATGAAAATTTAGAGGAAAGTCTGGAAATAAGAGCTGCAATGTGAAATAAATAGTCTGCCTAGTTATTTGCTTTTTCCTGTTAGCTTTCTTGAAATCTCTCTGTGTATTGTCTTCTCCGCCTAACTCTTTATTTAATCTGGTACAAAAAGGCATAGTAGTGGCTAGAAGCTGAGGCAAGATAAAATAAGTTTTAGAATAGATGTAAGCTTTTAAAAGTGAGAGCAATTTATCAGTAGAACAGTGTACCTACAGCTGTAGTGGGTGTCTGCTTCTTACAATCTTCCAATAGACACTGGATGTGTTTCTAGTAGATATGCTTAGCACAGAGCTTGATGCAGAGTTGCCTAGATTAGAAATTGTGGCATGTGTATACAAAGTCATCCCATGAGAGGAAAATCTGTGGGCCTATCGGGAAAATATTCCCTAATTCCTATTTCCCTTGGCTGATTGACTCAGCTTCCCCATTTGACAGTTATTTTAATTTTACTTAATGTCAATACTCTCAAGTAAAATTATCTGAAAGTGTAGATTGATTCTTTCATCTGGATAAAAGTAGGTAAATATATCAAATTAATAATATCTAATATAAAGGACCAATATACTGTGTTATTCAAGCATTAGTTTTTAATAGTAGGTCACAAAATTACATCAGCTTAGGCATAATTTTGTGTACATACAGAGTTGATTGCATTTATTCTGCAGATCTGTTTGCTGGATCATTGCCTTGGTTTTCCTCCATATTTTTGAGAGGATTATAACCTGTGCTACAAAACTGTGGAACTCACGCTTCAAATAATATTGCTTATTAGGATGAAAATGTGTTTGGGACCAGATCTGAAGGATCCTAATGCTGTGACAGAGTCAAAAAATGAATGATGAAGTTAATTTTGCTAAGAGCAAATAAACATGTTCAGGTGAAAAAATAACCTTCTCTCTGTGTATATGTACATGTATATAAAACAATTCATACTCACGGGAGTGATGGTGGATATCTGTTTCCATATTAATTATGGTATGGCTCTTCTTCATATTGTACCTAAGGCTCTGGTTCTTCAGGAGTACAGAGTAAAGGACTTACTGGAGCACAGTTTCTCTATTTTACCTGTTTAAGCACATTTATTTTGAGAGGCAAAGGTGGGTGCCTTGTTTTTGTGCATAGCTGGTGAGGATTCTCACCAACGCCTTGGAACTACAAAGTGCTTCTTTTGGTCCCACAGTTTAGACTTGCCTCTTACCAACAGTTTTTTGAAAACATCAGCTCATTGCTCTGAAGTTGTCAAAGGCCAAATAGAATGATTACAATGTTAATGTTATTGAGTCAAATGCTTCAGGAAAACCCTTCCGCCAGATTATATCATTAAAAGGTCCTTGCATTTTCTGAATTCTCTTTCAGCTTTAATCTTCCCAACAAAGAAAGAATAAAATGTCTGAAAAAACAGTACACTTGACAGAGAAGGGTTGAAAAGGGTGAGGTGGAAAAACAGAAGTTTTTCTACAAGGAGAGACTAAGACCCTTGAGCTTGAAAAAAATGACAGAATGGAGACTACATGAGAGCTTAGTCAAACCTTGAAGAGGTGATTAGAGAATGATTACGTGCTATTTCCCTCAGTATCAGAACCAAAGGCACCTAGGCTTAATGTGACTAAAGTAAGTTGTTTTTTGTCCCCACGTAGTGTGTAGGAATTATGTTGTGTAACCCAATGCACGTGATGCTGTCAATACCTACAGAATTTAGAAGAAAGGTTCATAGCTAGCTGCTAAATACAAAAATCTGAGTGGATTATGCAGATTACAAAACCCGTGAGGTACCGACCTTTGGGAAGGCAGAAAGATACGCAGAAGAGATCTGTGGTTTTGGGACTCTGCATGGGCATTCACTGCAGAGTTGTGGACTTCAGGGATCTTTGGCTTGCAATATGATTGTGATTTTCCTATTAAGCAGGTAGCTTATTTTATGTGTATTGTAACCAAAAAGTTGTGCTGATCTAAAAGGAGATCTATCCAATACAATATTTGCGTCCTTATAGCAAGTTTTGTTGTTACTTAGTTATGTAACTGTTGTTTTCCCTTAATGATTTTACAGTGAAGTTTGTACTTAATGTTTGTTTTTAATTACTGAGTTGCGTCTGTCTGCAAAGTAAGGTCTGTCACTATTTCTGTCTTTAAGTTCCACATGAGCTTTTTAAGTTTACATAAGAAAGAAAAAGCACAAAATTACCCACAAGGCATATGTGATTTCTTTAGACTGTTCACACATGATAACAAGGACAGCACTGCAAATGTCAAATTAAAAGATCAGTTTTGTGCCTGGTATAAACCAACTGTACTATGTTGCCTTCAAGTAGCATGATGCCTTTTATCAGAAAGGGAGTAATAATGAATGCCTGTGCCAATCAACCCTACAGACTTGAATGGAAAAAAGGAAAATAGGACAAACTAATTACATGGGTAAATACCTCTTTGATAATTTTTTTTCTAACCATGTTAGAAAGTTCTTCCATTTATAGTCTCTGATCATCTGCATTATCATGCTTACAATCCTTTTAATGTTCAGCAGTGTTATTGCAGTGCTGACACATAATCATGCCTTGTCTCAAGGAAAGTCAGAATAGAAAGACAGAAGAAAGAATAAGAGGCCAAGCAAACAGAAATAAAGAAGTAAATGTTTTGTGCCCTGTCCTGAATCTCATCGAATTTCCTTCACCAAAGCCAAGCTTGGTTGCTGTTTGAAATGCTTAAAAGGATTGCTTCCCTCTTTCATTTTGGATCCACATAAATCCCTACTTTACATTTGTTCATCTATAGGGAAAAAACAGAAGTCATAATTTGTGCGATTCCAGATGTAAAACTCTGAAAACTTTACAAAGCAAATATTTTGAAAGAAAGGAAGAGAGCCGTGTGAACAGAAATTGTTAGGAGTAGGCATTGCAGGAGAGCTCAGGAAGTTCCTAATTAATTAACAAGCATAAAATGCTCAGTAATTTAAAAAAAAAAATAATATAATATTAACTCACATATTTGAAAATATTTGTCTATTTGAAAATAGACTTCCATTCTGTTATCCAAACTGAGGCCAAGACACAGTAGATGGGTATGCAAAGAAAACACAGCACAACAGAAAGTATTTTCTACCCTATTTGGTATCTAATCTTAGTCTGGTATTTATATACCTATTTGGTATTTATCTTAGTCTGCCTGCAGCTTAACTTTTTCCTTTATATATTAGTAAATTTTTAAATGGGTGTTTAAAAGAAATGAGTTGAAAGCTGTAAATGTTCACAGTCTAGTGTGGGAGGAAGCACAGTGGTGACTGTTATGAAATGCTGTGAGTAGGTACAGACTGCCATTATATCCAGGACAGAGGCTTTGAAGTGGCATTTCCACACTGACTGACAGGCAAGGGCAGGTCTGAGGCTTGTCAGTCGTCTTATAGCACATCTCTGACAGCAGATAGTCAGATCTTCTCCTAGAGGAAACTGTTTTGGAGGTATGGCATGGGAACAAAGGAACTGATTCTGATCTCTTTGTTTGAAAACACCTCTATGAAAATAATATATGAAATAGCTAAAATATTTAGTGTGGTTTAATAAACTCAACACAGATTTTGTGGTGTATCATAAGAGTTTGGGGAACAAAGTGTTATTTGGTCAAAAATCATGTCAGACTGACAATAAAAGACGACTGAAGATGTTAGACTTTTAAGTGTACACAGAATTGTTCAATAGATCTGTCCTTTAGCTAAGCAGGGCTGCTTAAGTACCTGTCTTTGAGGTTAATACATGGCAGTTTTGTTATACCTTTTATGATCCTAAAGGCTGAAGGAGGGAAAAGAGCCCTCAAACCTTCCGCAAGGCAGTTCAATTTGTGGCAAGCTTTTCAACCCCGTGGCCTGCAGCAGGAAGAGCTGACCAGATAAAAGCCTCTGGAGCACTGATTCACCTCACTTTCCACTCTCTTCTGTGCAACAGATAGCCAAAGAGGTTTGTCTTTGCTCTTTCTTCTTTCTGTGCAGTTAATTACAATCAGACAGGCAACACCTAAAATGTCCTTGGAACATTCCAAAGGGCCATCAAGACAATCAGAAGCCCCTTACATAGACATGCAGTTCTGAAGATGAATGACTGAATCAGCCAACAAGTGAATAAAGAATTACAATTCTATAGTATAAGGTGTTTGCTACATACCCCATATAATTTCTGTTAGTTACTGGTATTTTTTTGCCTTCCTATAACTACACTTTTGGAAAGCACCTGCTATTGACCTATCTTTTCTCCTGCTAAAAGCAAGTTACACTTCTGTGACCTTTTTAGGGAGAGAGGGTAATGGTAGCATTCACAGGGTTGAATTGTCTTATCTACCCCAGTGAGATTTTGAAAATAATGAGAAAGAAATTATTAGATTTTAAAACATAGTTTAAAGATTACAGTTAGTGCAACAAATTTACATCTTTAATCCTTTTGTGATAATATTAAGTTGTACCAGATCCAGGACAGATGCATGAACAACTCCAGTTGATAAATTTTGATATAAATTACTTTCAGTTGATGCAGCTTGGCAGATATCTTTTCATAATTTCTTTTCTAGTCTGTGTTTCCTAAACTCCTTTTCAAGAAGCAACACTGAAAGTATTGTAAGGATGGAATGTAGTATTTACCATACTGTTCCTAACTTTTAGGTTTCTATCTCTATCAAAGAAGGAATTAAGATTGGCTTGTGTTAACTGTTACTAATCTTTGGGGTTTGTGTTCATCTAACGGCTTATAAATAATTTTTCATTATTTGTTTATTTGTACTTTTCTGGGAACAGGAGGTAAGCTGATTAATCTTTACCTTACCCCAGCAGCTATTGGCTCTGTCCCATGTCTGAATACAGATCACATTTGGACCAGATACCCTCAGCTCTTACTAATATAAATAATACTATATAACTAGTACTTTCAATAAATGAATATCTTTATTTTTAGTTATCTTGCAGTTCAAACTGCTTGCCAAACAAATTTATCATAGTCCCCTTACTGGGAGAAGAGGAAAATACTTTCTTGGGTTGTCTGAGTACTTGGTATATCTATCAATAATCATAGCTGATATGATGATTAATATATGTATATGGTATAATTTTTAATTATAAGGTGGAAACTATCTAAACTGGAAGGAGTTAAAAATATTTACACTTTCTATAATTTTAATTGATATCTTATTTGAATGTAGCTTATTTTTGCACTTTAGTGGACTGTAAAAATACTATGGTCAGCTATCATTTATTTTTCCTTCTCATACAGTGAGAGAATTCTGTAGATCTTCATCTAAATCTAAAACTTTTTATTAAAATATAAAATAGATGTATTTTGTTATCAGTAATACCAAGCATTGGAAATTTAATTTTCCTGCCCCCAAGATTTAAAGATCCATTGTATGCTTAGTTTTACATGCTGTAATGTATTAACATTTAATTTTAGTACCCTCCTTCTCAGAAGGCTATGGTTTACCAAGAATATCAGTACCACTGTTTAAGTTCTAGAGCCAGAGATACTGCGGCAAAGGAGGTACCCACAGACAGCAGGGCCATTGTTTGTGATCAGTTAGAATTGTTTTTTCCTGTGTCCTTGTCTATCCCTTGATGTAAACATCATCTTAACACCAGGAACTAAATATTGAAAATTATCATTTATAACTTGGCGGTGGTGGCTTGAAAAGCCTATAAAACAATAATTGTCCTTTTGTCAAACATTCCATGACAGGGAAAGTGGCAGGTCTTGCAAATATAACTTCATTTGCGTGAATACCACCCAAGTCTTCAATTTCTCCTGAGTGCTTTCAGAATACAAATCAAGGAATACAGCTCTTGTTAATCAGCCTTAAGACTGATCTTCAAAGCAGAGAGAGAAGAAGGAATTCTGTGTTTTAAATGCTTTCTCTTGTGTGGCATTTACATACATGTTGCAATAAAAGGGGCCTTGCAGGGACCTGTCCCAATTAGTTACTGGAAAACCACAAAGCCTCATAAAATATCATTGCTGTATATGAAGAGAAATGTCATCAGGTATAGATGAACGACAGACTGATTGTATCAGTTCAGACTAAAAGGTTTATTGATATTATTCATTTTGTGAAATGAAGCCTAGTTTGTCTAAGGAAAAATGGACTCTCTTCTCCCTTGTACTGTTACATCATTGTCTTATCTTTCCCTATAATTTCTCTTCTTTTCTTCTTTTTCCTCTTTTTTTTTTTTAGATGACACGCATAGCTTTTCCTTTTGCTACAGTTATTATGCATTTCTTCTCTGAAAAACATAGTTTCTGACTATGCTTGTGTTTTAGCATAAGAAAATAGGCAGCACTGCCACAGACAAAAGCTGCTTTCTACATCTGGTGTGGGGTTTTTTTTCTTTCAGTATCTGATTGAAATGTGGTGAGCTCAGATTTTAACAGTTCCAGTTCCTCATATCTAGGAAGTTTTCTAGGGACATTTTCATATGCACTTTTCATCATCTTTATATCACTCTATCAAATGATAGTCAAATGACACCTTTTGAAGATGGGAGAATTATCCTGTATAAATCCTCTCTAGCAACAGGATAGTGGAATATGTTGTGTGTTAAGTTGGATGGAGTGGACTAAAGACACTTGGATTTTGTCCTTGTTTTTGCGGCTACTTTAGATAAAATCTTAACCGAGTCATCTGTGAAGGAGCAAGATTCAGGATGGGAACAGTTCCAGGCATGGAGAAAAGCATACAGCAATTGGCAGGACTTTATTATATGGACCTTACAGTTATCATATGGACTTTACTGTTATTATGTGGTTTCATTGTATTCACACTACACAGTGGTCATGCCCAGGCTTGCCATGAGTTTGCCTGCTGCCTGCTCCCTGCTTCCTCCACTCCTCCCCCTTTTGTCCATGTCCCTATCTTGGTTTGTTCCCCTGCTTGTCTGTCTCATGCTCCGCCCTATGTTCTGGCCCTTTCCCCGCCCGAGCTGACAAAAGACAGGGTGCACGCGTGAATAGGGCATTCTACTTGCACCCTTCCTCGTGTCCCATCCCCTCTTCGGACAGTGGCAGTCATCCATTTGCCTCAGTTTACCAACATCTATCATTTGATTTTGCTCCATTAATGCCTGTAAAACGTTTTGAAATAGCTGAGTAAAAGACTTTTTGCACTACAAATACTGTAGTATTTATACTACAAATACTGTAGTAAATAGTACTGTAAGCATTGAAAGGATAATAATTAATAATGACTGCTCAGTATTTTACCTGAGTTATGTTTTAAAAAAGCATCTCTTATAGATCAAACATAATTAAATTTTTTCATGAAAGAGGAGGAGAACACATATTTATCAATAAATCTCAAATTTTGTTTAAAATTATTTTGCCCTAAGAGAGTGACAAAAGAGAAAAGAATGCTTTAGAAGGAAAGTGAGAGTATTTTGTTCTAGCTCAATTGCTAGAATTCTAGGAGGTGAGCATTAGGGTGTTGAAATGTAGAAAACTACAAAGGGAAAACAAACATTTCATTTAGTGATATTAGCTTGTTTTCATTTGTTTATTGAAACATACATATTGGATTCTTCAGAGTTAATGAAAACACCTAACCTCAAGCAGCAAACCAGAGCTGCTTTGAATGTGTGTGTGTTAGAGTAGATCCTCAGTCATTTGACCCAAAGAAACCAAGGTGGCACAGTCCTTTGCAGAATAGAGATTGTGCTAGAGTAGAGAATGAGAGAGACTCTCATTCTTCTGGTTGCATTGCAGCTTGCAAACAATTTATTGGAAAAATGCTTTTTCAGAAAGACTTGTTCTCATCCTTTTATACATTCTATCTGCTCTTTCATTTGCTCTTTCACATGCTATGTTGCCTCCCTAAACACATTGCTGCTTCTTTCTCCTCTGCAGAACTTTTGTCACTGCTGTTTCCTGGTGAAAGAGTTGACAGCTCGGCTTCTATTAGCAGTTTTGAGACTGCTTCTCCTTATCTTCAGCTAACTATAAAATTGTCCTGGCTTTTCAACAAAGAGATTAATTTGTTAGGATATGTGCAAAACCAGCTAAGTACGAGGTGGAATCATTGTTGTGTGAGATGCAGCCTCTCTGCACATCAGCAATTTGCCAGCCACTTGGAAAAAATACTGTTTAATAGTGCTTTGCACAGAAAGAGAATGAAACTATCGTATTGCTTTTTCAGAAGGTTTATTTGCACCCCACGATGTAAAACTGCTTGAGCTAGAAATGATTACAGTCTACAGTTCATCAGACCTCTTGACTTAGTTTAATTATTGTTAATTGCTGAGATATTCATTGGCTGATCCTTAGGTGTTCACTACTTTCAGATCCTAAAAAAAGATTAATGATCCCATCTGGAAAAAAAACCAGTCAAGATGTTTGGCTGGTATTTGACTGTATGACTGGAGTCCTAAACTTCTAAAAAAGGAAATTGCTTTCTTGCCCTTGACCTTTCACATTAACATTTATAGCTCTTGTTGCATAATTTCGAATCTGTGACAGTTTGAATGTGTTTGCAAGGGATATAATTCTTCCTGTGTTAATGGCTCTGGTTTGCACTTGAACGATTATGTGTAAATGTGTGAGGGGCAGATGGCCTGAACTTCTTCCCATGACTCAGGCCTTCTTCCATAACTTAAGGACTTCACCAAGAAATCTGAACTTTTAGACTGCTGCCAGGGTGGTTCTGAAAAGGTATCTGGACTGGTTGGTAAATTTTTAAGAAAGAAACCATTTGTTACTGCCAAGTGTTTTCAGTTCCCTGTTTCACCATCTGCTGGAAAATAGCTTTGACTTGCTGGCTTGGTATGTTCCCCCACCGTTTTAGTTTTTTTCCCAGGAAATATTTGGAGAATCTGCTTAGGAGAAGCATATTGAAAAGGGGAAAATATTGGAATTGTGTATTGTCAGTAGATGTTATAAACTGAACCATAGTAACACAGAAGAAGATGCCATATTCCCTGTAAATAGTAGGACCACTTAATCTTAGTTAACAAAAAAGAATAACTAGTTAAACAAAGAAGTTATTTCATTAAACGCTGGCTGTTTGTATATATATAATCTCAAACAAGCCATTTCCTGTGAAAAGGAGCACTGTAATCTCTAAAGAAGAAAACTGATATCGTTGAGATATTTTTCAGCCTACACTGCTCTTACAGTATCAGTGAAGGAACATGCTTAGCAGATTCTTCTCTCAAGAAACTGTTATGTCACCAGAGAGATGCAACAGAGATGAAACAAGAAAAAGACAAGGATATTAAAGTAGTCAGGGGGTATTAGTCATGCAGGCTTCTGCTTTGTCTAAGATTGCATTCTGTAGGACTCTTAGTCAACTGAATCAGCAGTAAAATGATGACTAATGTGGTGACTGGGGACAAGCACTGAGGTAGTTTGACTGAAAAGTAAGTGGTGATAACGTAGGTTTTTATGTCACGTTCTTCATGCAGAGGTTCTTATTGTGATGTCAGAGACTGCACTTAGGAGAATTCACTACAGTGTTGTACAGACAATTAAGAATGTAATTAAGAAGATGGACTACTGAAAAAATTAGTTAATAATTAAAAGCACGATGAGGAAAAGAAATATTTCTGGTAAATAAGTACAGGGAGGGAGAAAGAGCAAGTGTTTCATCAGAGTAATAGAAGAAGCATTCCTGTAAATCAATCATAAGATGACTAGTAAAGGAAGAGGAAAGAACCAGTAATAGCAACTAAGGGAAATGAAACAATAAGACTTAGCAGATATGATGATAAGGCAGCAGGGGGATTTTTTGCTTGCTCTGGGTTTGAGTAATTTTTTTTTTGGATTAATTAGTGTTGTATATACTAAACATAAGGAACATTATCAACTCAGCTCAGAGATGGCATTTGATAACCAGTACTCTCCTGCCTACTTGCCTGTCACCCAGACTCCTGGACTTTTCCATTTCGGAATGAATCTTAATGATCTTTTAGGCTTTTAGAAGTCTATGTTTTTGACAGGCTATTGAAATTTTTTTCTATTTCTGCTATATTCTCCTTATATAGATGTCAAAATCAGTGTTGAGAAAATATGACAGTTAAATGATCATAGTTAAAAGAATCTCACAAGTAGTACTCTAGAGAAGACAGAGAAATTCTGATGAGCTGTGCAGGGGTGCTCTGCACTAAATGGACACTTAGTGAGCTGGTGGGAATGTCTTAAATGGCTAATCAGATGTCTTAGCTTTGAGTTGAAGAGGAGAATCTATAAAGCAGAAGCAAATATTTGTGACCTCTCAGGTTCCTCTGATTTAATTTGCAAATGGCAGAAGTAACACCATCTCCAGACAGGAACACTGAAATGGTGTCCTTTATCCCAGTGGGGTTTTCCCCAGTGTGCAAAGGACATATTGTCCCCCTGAGCCCTGTGACTGTGTAAGAACAGAACAGTGATGTTGAAAGAGGAGGGGTAAAGTCTTCTTGTGTGACATGATGTCGTGTCCTGTGTCCACTGTCTAGAGACAGTCAAATGGGCTAAGACAACATCAAAAAATAAAGCTTTCTATGTAAACTTGTTAACTTTCATTTTAGAAATAAACTAAATTTGATTAAATAAAACTAAATTTAATTAAATAAAACTAAATTTAAACATCACTAGCTCTGTGATAGGTGACACCATCTTTACTAGCTGCTCTCTTTCATTTCAGATGTTACCAGTACTTTTGATACTCATTTTTTGTGTATTCAGTTTAAAAATTCATAAGCTTTAAGACCTAAAATGTACCTGTTGCTTTTCACCTTCAGAGTACACGGTGTGCTTTTTAATAGAATTAGACGTGTGAATTTTCATGAGTGTACATCCATGACCTTAAGAAGACAGGAACATTCTAGACAGAAGAAAACATAAGGCCTGGGCTAGGAAAAGAGAAAATAA
Source organism: Neopelma chrysocephalum (assembly GCF_003984885.1). Classification (NCBI taxonomy): domain Eukaryota; kingdom Metazoa; phylum Chordata; class Aves; order Passeriformes; family Pipridae; genus Neopelma; species Neopelma chrysocephalum. The sequence goes on from NW_020897805.1 coordinate 4,920,378, forward strand.
AGGAAAACACAGAGAGATTTTATAATACATGAGTCACTAACAGTGACTCAACAGTAAATGAGAATGGTTTCATTCTGGATAAAATGGAAGGGGGAAACTTAGGAGGAAAATAATATTGCTCGCTAAATTTAGTGTAAGGCTCTGGAGAGAAGTTTAAAATTTCTTAGTCTAATTTGAAAAAAAAAAAAAGAAGCCAAATCCTTCTAGCAAAAGCTGGTGAGAAGTGTTCTGTGTCTAATGTGCAAGAGATACTTAACACATTCTGTAAGGTATATAGAATAGACCTAGAGCATTAGGGAACCAGAGTTATATTCCCTGCTACTGACATATACTGTAACCTTGAAAGATTCCCTTCAGTGTCTGAATTTCTTACTATAAAGCAGATTGGAATTACACTTTTTGTGTTCCAAAAGTAGTGTCATGGGGATTAGATCATAAAAGTTTGAGAATCACAGCTAAAAGAAGCAACTGGTGTGACATATGATGCATAAACCTTTTGCCGTTAGAGAAAGATTTCATGGGACTATAATAAGCTTAATTAAACTTAACAGCTATACCTAGGAAAGGTGGTGCTGACACATCACACACACCTGTGGAGAGATGAGATTTCCCTAATAAATCTCATATGACTGTGTTCTTAAAGAAGAAAGTTCTTTAAGCAGTGATGAAAGTGTGAGATTAATTTTAGGATGCAATTTTTTAAGAATGAAGTATACCGGAGGAATCTGAAACCTTTGCCTACTTTGGTTGTTAAGAAAAGAGTTATGCTGAGGAGAACATGGAAGAATTTTCTGAAGGGAAATTATGGACAGGGAGGGAAGTATCAAGGACAAGCTGTGGTTTCTGATGGTTGATGCTACTTGAAAAAGAACCTTATGGGGGGTGCTGCTTTAGATAGTTTCCCAAAGGAAGGTGGATTGTTTTGCGGCAGAAACAAGCTTGCTAGATCTTGGTGGCCCTTAGTTCAGGGTAACAGCACATGTCCATGTTGGGGAAAGCTAATGGCAAATAGTTTTCTCTTGTGTCCTGAATTTGTAGGAAATTTTTCTGGATGGGTACTGAAGTCTCTGCATCCAGATTTTTATGTGAGTATATTAATGTTGGAGGAATAAAGCAGGCTTTTATCTTGCTTGATTGTATATTTGGATTTCTGTATATGTAACTTGAACAGAAAATTAATTCCTGCAGTTCATATTGTTAGATATGTCCTGCTGTGTGTGCTTGTGTGCCTGCTGGCAATGCTACTGTGTCACAAGTCCTTGAGGGCTTAACAGTGGAAGTATCACTGTTCAGCTTCCTACCACTGTACTCAGAAATCAAGTCTGTCAGTGAAAGGTAGCAGCAGGAATATCAAAGTTACTCAGTAGACTGGTAAACAACATTTTGAGACTTTTTAATTCTCAAATCATACTGTGTATTCAGGGCTCATGCAGGTGATTTCCTTGCTGTCCCCACCTTCTACCACCCACACCCCTTCTGAGAAAGGGTAGTTATGCACATTAATTGTAGCATGTTCTGGAGGTTCTTGATCACCTCTAGCTTTTGTACTTCTGATGCAAGGTATAAATGGAGGCTCAGGTTTAGGGGCTAAACAAGGTTGGAGGCAGGTATATCTTCTGCCAAAATACCTGTTTATTGTCCGTTTATTTTACATCTTCTTTCTCCATTTAAGATAAACAGCAGCTTCCTCTTCAATCCCTAATAGTCTAGTAAGTGCGTGTCAGCTTGTTCACTCACTAGTACTAGATAAAACCCCCACATTTTCTGCTTCTTTCAGAGATTAAAAGAATTTGCCTTGAAGTTGGCACCTGTGCGGAGATGGGAAAATTTTATGATGTTTTCTTCTCTGTTTCTATAGTGCAACTATTCATGATTTGCCATATCCTGATTCTTAACAATTTTTGTTTTATAAATGTACTTGGAAAGTTTTCCAACATCTTTTGATTATCACAGTGATGTGACAAGAATTAACAATGTTCAGAAATGTTTGGACACGGTGACTTCTATAGAGGCATTTCTCCTTAGAGTAACTGCTTTGCAGAACTGACCCTGTCTGCCATTTTTTTCTACTCTGGAAGATCTTTTTAATTTATAAGAGTCCAAGTAGTTTTTAAATTTGAATATACTATGAAAAAACCTCAACCTGTTCAGTTTTTTAGTTCATTAGTACTAATTAAAGCTCATTGTGAATTGTTATTGCACTTTTATGTTGCCATACAAATGATGAAACCTTTACAGAATCACTCAACTGTACTCTAATATAAAAACTCAGTAGTAGTGCATATAATATTAATATATCATCAATCAGCTAGGAGTGGAACTGGGAGGTAATTGTTTTATTTTACTTGTGTACCTGTTTTCAGTCTAAAGCTACTAAACCAAAACATATGCAGAAATTAGTTAAGTATGTAGAGGCTCACTCTTAGGACCTTACGTAGCTCAGAACTCCTTTTGTGTACAAAGCAGAGCTCTTTCAGTCCTGCTTTTGTTCAGTACATTTTTGCCTTCAAATAGCCTTTAACCTTGGGCAGCAGGGTCACGTTGCTTCAAACTTGGTGCAGTTAATTTAAACATGTAGTATATGTTCATGGGTGATCTTGTAAAATTTATGTCATAGTAGGTGAATCAGAGTTATAGGTATTATTTCTTATGGGTGGGTCAGGTCTTGATTAGTATTTCCTGTCCAAAATATTCAAATAAATCTTAAAGTAATAATTAAACTAGTTACTAGAGTTAATACCTCCCCCATTCAGTTATTTCTACTAAATTTAAGATTGTTCTGTAGACATTTATCTCTTCTATTATATATAGATATTTCAGAAAAAATATATTGAAATATTTATTGTGATAATCAACAGTAGTCTTGAAAACAAATCTTCCAGTTTTGTAGCACTGACCTATAACAAATACTTACTTTCCACTACAGGGAAATCATCTTATAGTTTTGATTTGTACATTATTCAGTAGTAACTTTTTAGAGTTACTTTGTCTAGTGACACTGTGAAGGATTTATTGTTTTGTGTGTGAATTGGGGCAGATAAGAAACCTCAGGTTGGACAACTCACTTCCAGTCAAGAAGCATATAAAACTTGCTTATTCCTTTTCTCTTTAGATGGTTTTGTTTATTTTTCAGAAGCATAAACATATAACTTGGTAAGAACTGTTTTAGGTCACATATTAGGCATAGAAATGCTATCTCAGGTTTTATAAGATAGGTTTTATTTTTTATTCTGGAAATTTTATTTGGAAGGGGGGAAATATTTCTATATGAAGGACTTCTAGACTAGTTAGCTTAAATTCTGAGTAAAACCATATTTTTGTGGGGCTGAATTCTCTGCAGTTTGCTAAAGGAGTTTGAGGTATTCTGGTTCTTCCACTTCACTTGTGTGTCATACATCTGTAGAAGGTGTCTATGCATATCTATTCATGTATTTGGTATGTATTTGATGTTTCTGCTAAGACAGGCAAAAAATCTCATAGACAGCAGTCATTCTGCAGCAAGGGCGCATTAAGATCTCTCCTCTTACACATGGTATGTGATTATTCTGAAATCCTTGTTGTCCAAATATCTGATACTGCATAATTGTACAAAGCCATGAAACTTAAAGCTGGCTTGTATTGTTCCAGTTTTTATGATGTTTTGGACACTTTTACTATTTTTAGTTTTGAAGGTGTTGTCGCAGTGCAAGTGAATGAGTATTTACCTAAGATTCTAAGAGTTTTTTTGTATCTTGAGAAATGACAACCATTGCTGGCTAATATAAAGAAAATACTATATAAATGCCAGACTTGCAAAATCCTGAAAGGTTTTTAACTGCATCTACGTTTCTTTCTGATGTTTTAGGTCTTCCCCCCCCCCCCCCTTTTAAAAACACACTCAAAAGATTTGAAATTTAGGGCTCTTTTCATTAGAGGGTTTGTTTCCTTCTTCAGTTGTTGAAACTTACTGAAGCCAACATTAAAAAAAAAAAAATACAAATCTTATTATGGTCGAGGTGACACAATGATATTTTTTTCCAATTCTATCCCCTAATAGCTCAATACAGACACTTTTTGAACAACAGTGATATTTCTTGTCAGTCATCTGACATTAATCTAGAATCTGAAAATATTGCTGAATCCCTCTTGTTTCCCTCAGTGTCATCACCAGTAAAGAAGCTGGGAGTAGGGAAAGAGGTCTTATTTGTGATCCCAGTAGCACTCCTGCAAAGTTCTCCATTCTGGGCACTGCCATTAGCAAATGGCTGGAACTTAAAAAAAGCGCATTTGATTAGGGAATTTAGCTCATGTTCCTGGGTATGTTAATTTTGCAGTATGTGAAGTAAGAAAGCATGGTGGAAATCTATTGTTGTCCAGTAAGTAAGTTTTTTGCACTTAAAATTACATTTAAAGACATTTTTGAATAGTAATCTGCTATTATGATATGATTTCTCTGTCGAGTAAACTTGTTCTTTAAATAGAAAAGGAAATTTTGTTCCAAAATTGCTGAAAATGCAGTAAAATACATTACAGGATTTTGTTATGTATGTGGCAAGCCAGCATAGTAAATGTAATAAATTATGTGTTTCTTAAGAGAAATTTGGAGACAGAAGTTGCAGAATTCATTTTTGTGGGGGGTTGACCCTGGCTGGATGCCAGGTGCCCACCAAAGACACTGTCACATTCCCCTCCTCAGCTGGATGGGGGAGAGAAAATATAATGAAAGGTTTCTGGGTTAATATAAGGACAGGGAGAGATTACTCACCAATTACTGGGCAAAACAGACTTTACCTGGGGAAATTAGTTTAATTTATTACCATCAAATCAGAGTAGGATAATAAGCCCTACCAGAAAACTTGCTCTAGTGGGCTCTCTCTCCATGGGGTCACAGGTCCTGCCAGGATCCTGCTCCAACGCAGGCTTCCCATGGGCTCACAGCCTCTTTGAGGTATCCACTTGCTCCAGCATGGGACTCCTCCTCTGCTCCCCGATGGACCTCCACAGGGCAGGGCACAGCTGCCTCACCATGGTCTGTGCTGGGGGCTTGCAGGGGAATCTCTGCTCCAGTGCCTGGAGCACCTCCTCCCCCTCCTTCTTCACTGACCCTGGAGTCCCACATATTCTTTTTACTTTCTCTGGCTGTTGTTCTGGTTGTGCACTGACTTCCCTCCCCTCTTAAATATGTTATCCCAGAGGCAGTACCACCGTCACTGATGGGCTTGGCTGCCAGCAGTGGATCCCTTGGAGGCAGCTGGCACTGGCTCCATTGGACATGGGAGAAACTTCTAGCAGCTTCTCACAGTAGCCACCCCACAGCCACAACCTCACCACACAAACCCAATTAAATTTTGTAAAAGCAAGGTGTTGCAGTTGCTTTTTTTGGGACACTGGAGCTTACAGAATGGCATGACTCCTAATCTGTCTTTTTGCATTATGAAATTATAATCCTTTGTACATCAAAATTATTCCACTGAGTGATAGAAAGCTAAGAAAATGAGGGAATCTCTGTAAAAGGGATGAGAGAATCACTGTAAAAAGTGAGTAATGTAGAAATTGATTGCACTGGTCACTTCTGGCCTGCAGGTTCAGCTGCATGTTTCCTGGTTACTAGAACCAGAAAAGAGCTAATTTTTTTTCAAATTGAAATATCATAGAAACAAATTATCAAACTGGCATTTCAGTCAGCTATTTGGCAGTGAGGGGAATGAAGGAGACAAAATAGTAGACTTGCTACTCCTTTCCTGCTTAAAGTGGAATTCCCTTCATCCATGTTAGGGTTTTTGGTTAGCACTGAGGTAATGTTGTGTTGTTGGAAAGGGTGCTTGGAAATGATGCTCAGATGTGTGGCTCCTCACTTCCATTTCTGTTGTCTCCTCCCTCCTGTGCCCCTGACCTAGTGAAAGAAGTTCCAGTCACAATCAGCAAGGACATCTATTAAATGTGAAGTGAATATGTACAGAAATTGTCTCACCAATCCATTTATTTGATTTCTTGTGACACCTAAGGGCAGTTAACATGCTGACTGATTTGGGGGTGATAGGTGTGGGCCTCCAGTAATAGGTAATGAACATCTTGAATTATGCTTTAATAAGCATCAAATTTCAATGTATATATAATATAATGCCTTGGAGGAGGATTTGTTGAGTCTTGAGATGGAGCTGTAATTCCATCGATGCAGTGCTGCTTGAGTGGGGAGATTTGTTTCTGTTGCTTCAATCTTGCTGTGGTGTGTGTGGTGTTGCCTTTCTCAGGAGATTTAATGTTTTTTTATTGCGTGTCTTATATGAATTTAAATTTCTTGTTCCTTAACGAAAGCCCAAGCAGTTGGTACAGTCTGTGAATTTAACACTTCTTTTTGTGTTACACAGTAGGCTACTGGCTACTCTTTAAAGTATATCAGGGATGTATTTCTGCTTGTTGCTACTTGGTGGAACAAAGAAAAGAAAACAGTCTGTGAATCCTCACCTCTGTGAATACTATTTTTGCTAGGTCCTTGTAGTGGATTTACAATTGCACATGAAGCAATTAAAATTTCACTATAAATCAAGAATTGGTAGAACAAAGCATTTTACCAATTATACAACTGGTTTGTTGTGCTGATGCTTGACATGCCTTTAAGGGATTTCCTTTGGAATGGTTTTACTGAGGTGGGATGAGGATCAGGCAAAGGTTTAAAGCAGGCTAGAGAACTCAGCAGTGAAATGGGGTCAGGAGGTACCAGCCCAAAGAATTCAAGGTGAGAAGTAGTATGGAAGCTAGAGAGATTTGTTTTGCCTGAAAGTTGAAGGGCAGGTTCCCTGTTCCCTGTTGCTATTAGCGAAGGGCAGCGTCTGTCAACAGAATCTGTGAAGTATGCTTTGCTATGAACAAATGCTGAAATGCACCCTGCTTGGGCAGGACTGTTTATACAGGCACTGGATGTTGTATGAGCATCCAACCTTCAGAAACAATTTGAGAGGAAAGCTGCTTCTCTTCCCTGCCACTCTTGAAACTATGTGTTTAGTGCTGAGCCCTGAGGTGGAAAAATGTTATCCTCTTTTGCCAACAGTAAAATCACCAAAAGTCTTAGAAAATAATTTTGAAGCAATAGCTTTTAAGTTTTAGAGGATTTAATTTTAGAGGCTTTTTAAAATGATCATAAGAGTAGTCTAGATCTTGACTGACATAGTAGCATTTTCTAGTTGGGGAATCTTGGGCTGTGAGGAGAAAAAAAAGATGTTAATGTATTGCTATGTGTTTGCTTAGCACTCCTCCCTTAGGCAGCATATGGATTTGGTTTTGTTTCTAACCTGCATGTTTTTTTTTCATTGTCTGGATGATCATGAGAAGCTGGAATCCTCAACAGCCCTGGCTCTGTGTTTTACTTCTGCTATCTGGGGCACACTGGCTGATGTTTTTTTCCTTTTTTTCCCCCTCCTAGTGTGCAAAATAGCAAGTGGAAATTTTCATCTCTTCAAGCTACAACAACAGGGTGCAGTGCCCAGTCCCTAAGTCTGGCTTGGCAAAATACCTACGCTTTTGGAGTCACAGCCTAATTTGAGCCAGATCAATGAAGAGATTATTAAATAAAAGAGCTCTTCTATTTGAGAATCTTCGCCTCTGAGGCATTTTTAGCTTTCACCTCTGACTTTGGCAACACTAAAACAATCAATATTGACTCAAAAAATATAGGCAGTGAGAAAATATTTCTCTTCTGGGGAAATAACTTTAGAATGATCTCACTACTGTGATGCCTTGTTAGTGAGCAGATAGAACATTCCCTGTGCAGATGCTCTTGCACTGAGTGTGGATGAAACTTTCAGCTCTGACTTTTACTTGTCATTTTAGATCATTTAATCTTATCGTTCCTTTTTCTTACAGTTCTTCTCCCACTAGTAATCTTCTTCCTCCAAGTATTCCATCAGTGCAAACCCCACCCCTCTTGCTGGGGGACCAAGCAAGAATTCTCTTCAAAGGATGAGAAGAAATTCCCCCTTCAACACTTTTTGTCCTTTGATGTCTCCCTTCACACCAATATGTCTGTAGCCTATTGTACAAACCACCGTCACTGGTAACAGTTCCTACTAGACTCTCTCTATCTGGTGCTCAAAACGAGAAGCTTTCCTTCCAGTTGAGCCTTATTAAAAAAACTCACCACCCTGATGATTGTAGCTGCTTAAATTACATTGTTTTGTTCCTGTATTAGTAATGTCTCATAGCCACAATTTTTCTGTGTAGATAAAAAAAATCCAACAAAGAGGTTTTAACTGTCACTGCCATTATTTCTTAGTTGTATTTAGAAAATGAGATGCATGCTTCCCTCATGAGTATGGTTTTAGTGCTTAATACATTTCTTAGGAAATGAGGACAGCTTCCTGTAGCTAAATAAGGTGTTTTGTAAGCTGGTGTTTAATTTTTTGAGGCCTGCTCTATACAGTGATACGTTAAGTATTGGGTTGAAGCTGTTGAGAACTGGAGTCTCTCCAATCTGTTACTATTCACAGTTACATAAGTTCTGACGAGCTGTGTTTGCTTACAGATAAAACTCTTCACGTTTCTTTTTCTAGCAAAGCTATTTAAAGATCTATACTGTGACAAAATCTCCCCTCTCAATAACAATAAATATTCAGTAAGGAGCCATGCTTCGTGTGTTCACCTTAACCTTAAGTGTTCTTTGTAGCACATAGCAATAAAATGAACAGCCTGACTTCCAACTTGCTAAAGGGCACTGAGAGGAAAGGAAGCAAAACCACACTTCTAAATGAAAACCAGTTAGCTGTAACAATCTTGTTGATGGGTTCACTATTAGTCCTGATGTCAGCTGCAGAATGCACCTTCTGCCCTGAGCCTGCTTGCAGGCCTGGTTAACCTTTAGCTGTTGTGCACCAGTGTAGTGGTTTGAGCCAGGTTTTCCCCCTGAAGCTGAAAGTGGTAACCCCCAGGGGGTGGTGACCCTTGGGGCTTGACCAATCAGTGCTCCTGCAAAATATAAACATATCTCTGGAGACCGGAGGAGAAGCAGTGGTTCTTGTGGTGAGAAGAAGGGTGGCCATGTTGTAGAGGCCACGAGGAGAAGGGGCTCTGGCCCCTTGGGGGCCTCTGCCCCCCCAGCCCCCGGTTGGGGGGCTGCAGGGACTCAGAACTGGGCTGAGTGCCTGTGGCTAAGAGCTGGGAGAATTTCTCCCGGTAGGCAACCTTGGGAGACGCTGGGAGCAGACGGAGCAGCAGTAGACACAGCAGCGTCCGAAGAGCAGTGGCAAAGAGCCAACTGATAAGGACCAAAAGGAGCAGCAGAAGCCGGTATGCTGCATGGAAGACACAGAGATGTCTGAAGAGAAGGAAGAAGCAGCAGCAGGAGTAGAACCAAGCCAGCAGCAGGAACAGAGTTTCGCGGGGTAAGAACTGGATAAACCAAAACCCCCAAACTCACTAGAGACCCCTCTGAGAAGAAGAGGAGGGGGTGGTGGACTGAGAGGAGTCCTAAAGTGCAATATGCACTGCTGAGAGGAGCTAGGAAGCTCATGGCCTCCTGAGAGATAAGCCAGGACGGCCGAAGGAATGTGTGTGTGGGGGGGGTGACCTTGGCCCCCCCTGCTCCAGCTTCAGAGAAGCTGGCAGCCATCTTTGAGTCAGAGCATGGGAGCTCTGCACAGGGGCTTGATTTCCCCTGAGGATACCAGACCGTCACGAAGACCCCGGTGCTTCGTGATATGACCATGGTGTAGCGACCGTGTCTGGGGTTACGCAGCCCATGGAAAGACCCCCCGTTTGAAGACGGGGGCCGAGAGAGGCTTGGAAAACCTCCCTCGTGTGTGCTGGCAGAGAGCCAGCAACTGTTTCTGGTGGAAGAGAAGAAGAGAGCCTGCTGCCTAGAGAGGAAGACCTGCTGCTCACAGACTGGAAGGGGTCTTTTCTTCTTCTTCTCTCCTGGACTTTTATTTGGAGGGAGAAGAGATTTGGCCCATTGTAAATATTATTGTCATGGTAGAGATAGATATAGAGTTAAGATTGTTTGTAATGTATTATAGTATTTATTCACGTGTATAGTCTTTGTAATATATTCCTTCCCCCCATATTGAGTCTCGTGTTTTTGTCTGGAAAACCCATCTCACATGGGGTTGAGATGTGGGTGGGGGGCTAGGAATCAGAATTGGATTTTGGGCCTGCTGAAACCATGACAACCAGACACTCCAGCAAAGTTACCGGAAAAACAGCTTTCAAAATATTTGTGCTTTATAATTTTATAGCAGTGTGTGCACAGAAATTCCATATGATTCCCTCTGTTTGTGCTCTATATTACAGTAGTATTTTAACAACAGTAGTAGTTCGCAGTAATGTCAGAACTTAGGGTGGTTTTTTTGCCTCCTCAATTGTTAGCTATGTAAGAAGCAGGCTGTTTTTTGCCTCTATTCAAATGCCTCTTTTAATGTTTTACATTTTTGTTGACAAAAAAATTTAAAAAAGCATGTATTCGCTCTTCCACTTGCTTGAATGTTTTTTAGGGAGTGAAAAAAGATCTATGCTTTGATGTGTTGTGAATGGGCTGATGTGAGCTGGGGGATTAGCGTCTGAGTTTCTGGGCTCACCATCTGGGAGAATAATTTAATTTATTTTCTTTTTTAAGAAAGGGCTGTGAAAGACCTTGAGGTCAGTGCAGCTTGAGAGAAGTATTCACCAGGAGTCCAACTGAAAGAACCTCTGGCATTCTAGTTTTATTTACAGGCTGTATTTCAAAACACATTTAATGGAGTCCAGATCCTCATTGTACATATACCTGCTGATAAAGTAAGGAGAATTAAAAATTGCATACCAAACTTTGTCCTAGTGAAGTACAGGTTCTTGTCTCCCAGAACTCCATGTGTTGGCTTGTAGACAGTAGGAGGCTCCAGAGAGAGAGACCCTTCTGTCTTTCTCCCTTCTTGCTTCTGAGTTTGTTAAAAGTAATGAGGCCAGCTGTCCTGTCTAAATGAATCAACACTCAGGTTCAGCTATTTTCCTTCAATTAGACTCCAGTGGGAGGAAATCTTTGGTGCTCCTTAGGAGTTTTGTTTCCTGAAATTTGTGAAAATGGGCTTCTGTCTGGATTACAATTTAGGATAAATTCACACATCATATTGTGTGTTAGCACAGTTTCCTGCGTAACTTGAGATGGTTTTACATAGGTGGATTGAAAGGATCTGGTTCTTGTAGCCCAAAAGCACTTCTACATGTATTCCCAAAGGGACTGCGTAGCTTAACATTTTATTATAAAAATATGTATTCTATGGACTTGGTCTCAGCAGATGCTAATACACATAAAATACTGTTGCTTCTTCTCTTATTAATTTATAATTTGTAATAGTTATATTTGATTAGATTGCTGTAGTAATTAATTAATAAGTTACATGATTAGTTCAGAACTCTCTCCAACAAATATTCTAGTAGTAAGCCCTCCTCTTGTATTCTCTAAAAAGCTTAGCTTGAAAGTTAGTAATTCTCCATTCATCTCCTAAAATTGTAAAGAGATAAATCAGATATATAAAGGCAACAAAACTGGTGTAGGGATTAGAAAATATGTCCTATAAGTAGTAGCTGAGGGAACTGGGGTTTGTTCTGGAGAAGAGGAGGCTCAGAGGTGTCCTCATTTCTCTGTACAAATACCTGAAAGGAGGTTGTAATCACTTGGGGGTTGGACTCTTCTACCGTGTCTGAATTTATCAGTTAAATGTTTTCTGTCCATTCTGGTAGAACTATTTTGGTTTTGGCATCAGCCCTCCATATTGAGGATAGATGATATAATACTTCCAGGAAAATACCATGGAACATTCTGCTTGCAACTACTTGTTTGTGTGGTAGCTGGTGAAAAAAAGCAGCAAATGACAGGTTTGTAGAGGAGAGCTGGAGCAGAAGAACAGGAGAGTAGGGAGAAACATCTGAAAGTTTAAAGGAAGGTAAAATAAGTACTAGAAGGAGCTTAGGTGGATGGTGAAGTAAACTAATAGATACCGGGGAAAGAATAAAGAAAAATCAACACATTTCACATCCAAAAAGGGGGAGAAAAAAATTATTAACTGTATAAGAGAAGTGGAGAGAAAGATTGGAAATGAGGAGTAAGAATAAAGGAAGGAGACTGGGAAAGGGGGAGAGAGGTCCACTGGAGCTGGGTAAGTGAAGAAATGGCTGTTTGGGGGCTGTTATTATGTGACCTGCTATGTAACACTAATACAACCATGTCATAAAAAGTCAAGTTATCTGTAGTCATAACTCAATTAACTCTTAGGTCATATACCTCTTATGAAACAGCAGCATCTGTGTTTAGCTTGGTGATTTTTGGTGGTGTTGAGGTTTATATAGCCTCTGCTGCACTATCCACATCCCCAAAAGCTCTAAAAATCTAATCAAATGTATTGTGAGAAGAAAGCTGCTTGTCTCCCTCTCATTCCTGCCCACCCCTGAGATGTCTAAACAGGCTGAGTGAACAGGCTTTGTGTGAGACTGTGCAGGGAATGACAGCAATACAAAAATCATCTGCCTTCCCTCCTGTTTCCAAAGCTGTGGCAGCCTTAGCTCTGATCCAGTTCGCTGGTTGTCTGAACAAACACTTTCAGCAGTATATGGGTTGCAATGCGTGATGGGGTGGACAACAGCATTCTTAATAGTAATGGTGAAAGTTCATGCCAGCATAAAACATACACGTCTGTAGACTCAAACAGAGATTTAGAAGCAAGAATTGTCTTGGGATTTTTAGAATGTTCTGATCAGGGTTTGATTTTTGCTTGTGGTTTGTTTTTTTATTCTTGAGGAAGTTAGAAGCTGAATCATGGAAAAGGCTGTGGAAATAGTCAATTTTAGTTCCTAATGCCAGTGTTATGCTATCATAAAACTGAAAACTCTGGAAAACATTAAGAGCAGATATCTGTCATGATTAATTTTCTGCTCATTTCCTGATGCTTTAGCAAAAGACACTAGATTTTCCAGAATGGCCTAGGAAAATCCAACCCTGGCCCAGACCTTTCTCAAGAGATCTGGTTTTTTTTCTGTGCTTGCATGGATAATGGCAAGAAATCAATCTGATCTGTCTAGACTACCCTTTCAGTAGGAAATCTAGAATAAAGCACAAGTCTGTAATGATTAAGGAGCGCTATAATCTTATAGTTAACATTGGGAATTTTTCTGGTGAAGCACCCTGTCTATGTTTTTACACATGGTCCTCTCAAATACTAACCTGTAACATGCTCATGTGGCTATATTTAGATTCTATTCATTTCAACCTTAAAAGTTCTCTGTGGTCATTCTTCATCATGAATTAATTACATGGTAACTAGATGTAAGCCCCAACTTAAATAAAAAGCGGCATAGAAAAAGCTGAATGCCCTGTGCACAGGATGTTGTATGGGTCCAGGAAAGCCCTGCCTCTTGGGCACCATCATGTACATGACTTGCTTAGGGCCAGCAAACACTTCTAGGTTTCCTCTAAGTTAACTTTGTTGCTAAAGTGCAAATTCCAGGTTTTATGAAACATGCAAGAATGACAGCATGAGGAAAATGTCTGTACCAAAAAAAGGGCACTTGTCTCGATTTCAAAGACCCTTCATGTTAAATCCGTGCTTTACCTATCAGTCTCTCATGCTGTTAACATTTTTAAGTCTGGCCTCTTATTGACGTCTTACATCCTCCTTTATCACCCACTTGTTATGTTTTCTGGTAAGCATCTTCTAGTTTTCTTCCATTATCTTCTTATCTCCTACCTTAAGTTAGCTTTTTTTTTTCCTGTGATGCTTATACAATTTCACTGAGATCACTCTGCTATGCTGGCAGTAATTATTTAATTTTTTCATTGCACAGTTGAGTGATGAATTATCACCTGTAAGTATTCCAAGAATGCAGAGTAGCAGACTTGAAATATGTATGGTTTCTAATTTTTATTTTCATTATGGCTTAAGTAGGATCACTTACAGCTGTCATCTTCTTAGAGAAATGTGCTTGGTCTCACCTCTGGAGTCTCAAAGGACTGAACCAATCAGCTCAAGGCTTACTGTCCCGAGGGTGGTAAAATTCATATTTGTGGTATGAGCGGAATAGATATACAGAGCTAACATTGACTGGAGTCAGAGGTATAAACTGATTAGGAATGAGTCCACAGGGATTTGGGATACAGGTAAGGAGTTGTAAAGAGAGGGTTTGTTGCTGTAGCACTCAGGAGAAAGGGGATTTTTGGATGAGTTAGTGCAGTTTGCATCATGCTGATAAGGAGAGGGGGCTGTCAGGGTTTCTCAGTATGAGACTATGGGGAAAGTTATAGTAGTTTCAATTGGTTTGGAATGAACAAATGATTCTGAATATTGCATATGCAGCTGAGGTCTCCCTTCCCCACACCCTTCATCTAGCTGTCTCTTCCAGGCAACTCTCAGGGGACAGAGAAACTTTTCAGAAACCTCTAACACTTCCTTTAGTAAGCCTTTCACCCTGTCTGACAGCTGTGATGGTGCACAGTGACATCTGTGTACTGCCTCACCAATGGGGAAGCATAACTTGAGCATTTTCTGATGTGAGAAGAGAAAGGACATGGTTGTGGCAAGAGCAGGAGAAAAACTTCGAACATTTCTATATACCTTGAAGAACTGAAGACCTTTATGGTTTGTGCAATTCTGGACCTTATGTCAAAAAGGATTTTTTATTTTATTCCTGTGCTCTAAGTAGAGTTCATTTGTACCTCTCCCAACCTGTAATTTTACCTTTCAGACCAGTGTTTCCAAAACAGGAGGCTGAAGTAGTAGGTTATGGATTAGGAGAACTAATGAGCTAATTTCTTGAATATAAATCAGTGGAAAAAGATCCCTTTTTGTAGTGGTAGACTATGCTGCTGAAATCTGACTTGAACTTCTGAAGCAAACTCACTTGGATGGTGAGCATGGGAAATGCTACTGCTGCGATGTTTCCTATTTACTTGCATTCTAACTAGGAATGCCTGCTGTATGTATTCTTAACATATGTTAACCTCTCTGCTGTAGTTCTTGCCAAGAAACTGTCACAAAGGTTATTTAGCAATGAAACTGCATAGGAAATATTCCTGTTGTACTGGCGTGCCTGCTGTAACTAATTGAGCATGTATAACAGGAGGGTGAAGATAAATAAAGCTACATATGTACAGGGTTTAGGTAAAGTGCATGATGTTTTGCATCACAATTATAATCCTTTTAGATGTTGGTGATCTCCAGAAAGGCACAATACAAAAATGAGCTAAACAAGCAAATTATGGCAATGAAGTCCAGCATGAGCCTTCTCCGAGGCCCAATGTTAACAACGCGAGGCAGAGTCATGCAGGGCTGTTGTTGCAACTATCCAAAGGAGGGGTTTTTCTGTGTATGTGTATGTGCATACTTGTAATCTACATAGTGTTTGTTTCTTTTCACCTTTTCCTGTTAGACATCCTGCCTCCCACCCCCTGGGCCTGAACTGGCAGCAAAAGTTGCTGTTTCATTGCAAAACAAGGCTGTGATTGCAGGGTTTGCTGTTTAATGTTACTTTCTCCAAAGAAAGGAGGGGACTAGTTCCTGCTGAAAGTGTCTTGGTTTTGCCCACCCAACTCAGTTGCGAGGTGTATTTTCTGAGAAGGGAATGGGTGCAGAAGGCTGGCTTTGGATATTTTTAAGCAGAAGCAGCATTTCCAAGCAGGGCCTTGGGGCTGAGGAGACCCACACGGTGCACAGCACAACAGGGGTGGTTTTGTGCAGGGAGGAGCAAGGCAGAGGGGAAAATGGACTAGTTCATTGCACATCTGGTCACGTTTCAAATAGATTTTGGATATAACAAGTGCTGAAAGCCTCAGATCTTCTATCTATTTTTCCCTATGGTAAATAAATAGGTTCTATATTGTAGATGATTTCCCTTTCCCTTCCTTCTCCCTAAACTGTGTATTGTTCCAGGCATGCAAAGGATTTTTGTTTTCTTTAATCTGAAAAGGCTCTCTCAGCTCAGGAATGCTGTTTGGCTCAGAAAGCACAGTAACAGTCAAGAGAGGTTGAACTGTTATCCCTACAAAGAGAATTAAAAAATAATATGCATGACATTGTATTTAACACTTTGTGGTATCTGCCTCTTGTTTAACTGAGATCACAAGTATGAAGTAAGTACCCAGTAAGGTAATATAAACCAGTGATTTCCCAAAAGACAGAGCAAAGGAGTGTGTGGTCTTGTAAATTTTATTGTTAATTTTAAATTGCAAAATAGATTTACAATAATGCCAGTTTTCATTCCAGATACTAAAATCCTCCATCATTGTAGTTTTAATATTGTAAGTGTTGGCCGATATTGCACCTGCAACAAGAGAATTGTAAACAAGTAGAAATAAAATAGGAATTAAATGGTAGATTGCTTGATGTGTATGTATACATATACAGAGTTAGTCTTAGCTTGTCTGCATACATAGATTGAGATTGATATAACCACCTGCCTTTACTTACAATTTTAATACATGTTTACAAGTAATCATGCAATTTTAGAGCTGCTTGAGAGAATGCCCAGAGAAATGTATTTTCATGAGTTCTAGGCCAAAGACAAAACCAATTTCACAAAACAAGGTAAGAAAGTAAATCCAAGGCTACATTGTTATACAGATGTGATTTAATTAGTAATATCAGCAGAAGAGATTTGTAACTGTCCATATGCCTTTAAAGGAAGGATTTGGTGAAAAGAGCAGTTGACAGTGTTTTGATTTACCAGTATGTTTTGGGTTATATGTAAATAAATTAGATATTTCTGACTCAACTGTATAGTGAAGTAACACGAAGTAAGACCATTTTGTGGCTTAGGTCCATATCTTAGGCCCATATCTCTCCATCCTGTGTTCAGATCCACAGCCAAAGCTTGTGACTTAGTGCAGATATGCGTGAATTCTGTATAGGTTCTGCTCAGTATTGTGAGATGCTCATTTTTATTGCTTATTAGGGCTCACACTTTGTACCTGGAAAACGCTGTGGCCACTGCACAGTTTGAATGAGTCCCTCATTATGGACCAATTCTCCCGAGTATTTTTATATTCTTAATGTGTGCTAAGACAATGCTAAAACCAGTGTGTCTGGATGTACAGATGTATGGCTTTTTAGCATTAGTTTCCACATCAGGAACATTGCTGTTCAGGCAAAACTTAAAACATTTGAGGAAAGCCTCTCGGGCAATAAAATGTGCATTTCACACATATTGCACCATATAGCAGGTTTAAAGGAGGACTTACTCAATGTACATAATAGATCAAAATAGAGTTTATTTTGTAACATTTGGACTCTTTTCATGTATTTAAAACTGACCTCTTGGTATACAGGCTTATCCAATTCACTTTGTGTGCTGTTTGCCAAACTTTTGTATAGTTATTTAGTTTAGAGTTTTCTTTGTATGCTTGGAGGTTGGCATCATGCTGCGTATTGTATTAGTTCTAAGAAAATGAATCCCTGGATCTCCCGTGGGAGTAAGTGTTGCTTAAACCTTGACTCTGGTATGATGATCCTTCGAAGTAGCAGTGGTTTCTTCTCTTGTCTTCTATGGTTCCTTAAATCCTGGGTTTTCAACAGCTTGGCATGTTCCAGTGGCAGTCGGGGTGCACAACACTCTGCTGCAGGGTTGTCATTTAGTTTGTTAAGGCAGACAGAAAGCAGTGAATGATACTTCCAAAATTAATGTTAGAGGTTTCATTTCTAGCCAGATTATCTTGGCCTTCCGTCTTCTGCCATCTGTCTGTATCCAAAAGAAACTCCCACTAATTCCTATATGTGAGCTTTGGTTGGCTCCAGCTGTAGCCCAAAGACGTGCAAGACATAAGGCAATTTGCCCAAGGTAACTTCATCTGTGCTTTTTGAGCAGTTGCTGATTGGGTTCAGTAACAGTTGATATTTGTTTTGATTCATGTGGATAACTGTACCCATGCTCTCTACATAGAGATGAAATAAGTGATTGAAACAAATCACTGTTCTCCTGTAGCTGTTCCTATTCTCTAGGTTTAGCAGGGGTTTTTTGTTGTTGTTGTTGGTTTGTTTGTTTGTTTGAAAAACAATGGTAAAGCTTTTGCAGGCTGTTCTTAAATAAGCATGAAATATGATCCTGAATTTCTTGCCATCAGGAGCAGCAAAGATCAGGTACAGTTGCAGATGCATATTTGATCCCATCCAGCCTGTGGGCTGCTGCAGCAATCCCTGCTATGTTGTGCTGTGCACTGCAAATACTGAGTCTCAGCAGCTCCAGCTGCTGCAGTTCCCTGCTCACCTCCTTAGCTCTGCCTTTGCAACTCCACCCTGGATTTCTGAACAGTGTTTTGTATGTATGTGCGTGCAGATATCATTCTAAAGCTGCTTTTCTGTTTTGTGGGCACTGTGTTTTCTCACTTATAAAACTGAGAGTTTAGCTTGTTAACTGCCATGCCATCAGGGCTTCCATGCATGTTCTGCCCGAAGCTATCCCAAAGGAGTGTGAAGACCAGTGAACTTTGCATTTTAGGTATCCAAGCTTCTACTATGATTCCTGGTGGAACAAATGAATTGAAGCATGCGGAGACGTTAAAAATCAGAAAATGTTACAGATAAAAGAAAGAAGAAAAGTTTCAAAAGCTATCCAGAAGGTGGTTTTATACATTTAAACATATTTGCATTACTTTGTGGTTTTTTTCAGAGCATATTGCAGTAATTCTACCTTTATTAATCTTAAATCCCCCACCTCAAGTGGGGATCACATTTTTCCAACTTTTTTCTGTATGCTGCAGGTTGGAGGGGAAAAGAATGAAGGCAGAAGAAGGATGATCAGATGTTTTCCCATTTGAATTTAAAAAATACTTTTGATTGTTATCAGCTTGTCTTTCCAATGAACAGAACTTTTGATATTCCTCTTGACAATTTTTAAATTTCCCATTGTTGTTGGGGCACACAAAATTCAGACTATGAGCCACATATGATTAGAAGGGCAGAAAACTTGGGAGGAGAGCAGCGATAGATTCCTGCTCAGTTTAGCTGGACTTTGTGTCTGGCCAAGAGGTACAGAAGCACGTGATGGCTTTGAAGGTTATATCACACAGTTTACAAAACTCTCACTCTAGGACCCGTGAAACTAAACTCCCTGTTGCAACAACAATCTTAGATCATGAAGCTGCTCAGAAAGCAAAAGAAACTTTGCATGATTTTTTACTTCTCTACTACTTTATGGGTGAATCTACACAGCTCTGAGTTCAGTCCCCTCTTGTACTCCTACTACATGATGGTGTATTTTTCTCTGAATGTTTTTAATCCTGGGGATATGGAAAGATTAATGGGGAAAGATCAGAGAAGATTTCACCCATTACTTTGAAGTGATGCTAGCCAATCTGTTTGCAAAATCTTCTTGGTCTTAGGCTTCTTTTTAATCTAAGGTATTTTTTTATCATTTCAGCATAGCTCTACCAAGCTCCTCCACAGCTGTGAGGTAGAGAAATAATTCATTATCATTGTGTCTTTTATTTGCTGGAGTACCTGAGCATCCAGGTTTTTCTCATTCATTTCCTGTGCTTTTGAAAGAAATTGAAATTTCTTTCCTCTGTTTCCTTTCCCTCTTCCACTTGAACTCCGTATTCCGGCAGCGGTTATAAGAGGCGTGTTCTTGCCTTCTTCATTATTGGTATAAAATGTTTAAGAAAAGTTCCAAAGATAAATTTAATTTTATACTGTTAATTGAGATAAAATTCATTCTCTGTACACAGAAAATATTTTCTTGAAACGACAAAAACCCCAACCCTTTCTGCTTAGCTAAAATCAGATTACTGTCAATGCATTTTAATGTACCAATGTCTTTGGGTTACTGGTGGTTTAAACTGTAACTGTTAAAGCAAAGCCATCACAGGCCTGTGGAGTTGTTTTCATAATAATCAAAGATTGTGTATTTGTCCTTCCTGACTGTAATCAAATCTGTCTCTTGGACTTCCTGTTTTCCTCTGGGTTTTTTAACAGCAAAAATATAATACTGTGTTTTCCTTTTGAAACCTAAATGCATTTACATTGTTACAAAGCCATTTTCTGATCAGATATTACACTGCTGTAAATTCAGTCCAACAGTCAGTTGAGGACTTTGAATAGGACTGAAGTATATGTGCAGTGATTTGGGGTGGTTAACTATTAATAAACAATCTTCAGCAGCTTTTGTCTTTCAAACAGGTGATGGGTTAAGTAATGAAGGTATTTGTACTGTTCAGAATAATTTTGTCAACAGCCCTTCTTAAGTCAGTAGTGTGCCTAAGTGTGTTCTAAAACTGACCTAAATTTTAATTTGATGTTTCTTACTATTGTCCTGATTTCCATTTAAATGCTTACACCTTGCACCAAGAAATCTGCAGGAAACTGCAGAGTAAGACCAGTAGCATCTTGAACACTGCCAGAAGATGCTGAGTAGTGTGTCTGCTGTGCACCTGGCAATACGTAGTTCCACTGAGAAAATTGGAGATAGAAGCAACGTACCCTATAAATGTTGTAGAAACCCTACTACTCTGAGGTAAAAAGAAACATCTTGTTGCAATACTAGAGAAAGAAGATGAATTGATCCATTCTGTAACTGTACATGTTTTATATATATATATATGTATCCATTTTCTCACACACCTGTCTTCTGTGTGAGTCATCCCTATGTGTGAAAGCAAGTTTTTGGCAGGCATTTTCATTAATTTTAAGTTTTGGGGTTTTTCCAAGTGCTCTATCTATAACAGTTTTGCATATGATTTCATGTATTTAAATTGAGGCCTTGAGATTTAATTACAGGCATCAATTAGTTAATTTTAAACAAAGTTGCATTCAGCATCTTCATATACCAAAGCTGTACGGAGTGTAGCAGACTATTTCTGAAGTAGTTAATATGTTAATATCAGGGAGAGAAACTATGAAAATAAATTCCCAAAGTAGATTGCTATCACTGCGTAGCATTTCAGTGGACACGGTGGGTGGCAGGTGACATTTATTTTTTGATGTTTCCTGTAGTGCAGCAACAGTTCAGCAGTGTAGTTCTGTGCCTCTGGATAGGTGCCTAGATATATCTATGCAGTAACCGGCAGTTAATAGAATGCAGAGGCACCCTGTGGTTCATTATGGGTTGTGAAACATGTTCAAGGTGCTGCAAAAATAGTGGCTAATATATAGAGAGTTCTGTGCTGCCAGGTCTGTGTTAGAGCTGCTTGTGTACATTGTAGAGATTCATTCTTATCTATCATTCAGATAATGCGATTATCCTTTTGCTTAGAATACCAGGAGAATTGATGGGTTCTGTATCAGAATTCGAAGATAAGCTTTAACAAAGCACAAGTGAGTAGTGGGGGATGACTGTACGAAATATAATGACCTTTCATATAGTGTGTCAGTTCAAGACATGATACTTTCTACTGTTCTTGAAAGACATAAAACTGTAAAGAATATATTATTCCATTCTTCTTCTTTTCTCATACTCCTCCTCCTTCCACATCTCCCTTTACTACAGTGGATCCCTAAAGCCTCCGAAAAATCCGGCAATGGGAGTTCTTATCCTTTGGGAAGTGAGCTGATTTACTCATACAGCTCCCCAGAACAGCAGCTGACAACAGTGGGGAACCAAGTGCTTGCATTTTTGTTGGCTTTGCATTAAGCAACAGGAGAGTAGGTTATTTGCAATGGAATTCACTCCAGGTAGTCAAGACACAAAGATCAACATCGCTCAGCAGCAGACCATGGCAGCAGAACTGAAAGAACAGGTAAGCATTAAATAAAAGAGCAGGTACGGAGTTGTGCACACTGAATGGCATCTTCAAGAAGCAACAGCGAGCAGCCTGTGTTCTCTGAGCATTGCTATTTCTTGTAACACGTACACTTTGTGCATGATCGACACAAGGGATTGAAAACTATCTGTGAAAAAATAGAATACTTCCACATTCTTTTATACAGAGCCCCTTTGGAATAGCTGCAGTCCCTTCCTATTTGTCTGTGAACACAAACTGAGATAATTTTCCTCCCTCCTTTCCCTTTCCTTGACATAATTCTTGAGCTGCTTTAAAGCGTCTCTTAATATAGAGGAATTTTCTTTCTGACCCATGAGAGATCCGAGGCCTCTGAGCTCTAAATAATCCTGGCCAACTTGGATTGAATCTCTTCATTGTCTATCAGATGTTACTGCTTATAAGACCATGAAATGCTTTTATGTAAAATTTGTTTCCACTGCTTGACTTCATTACTTTTAAGCAATGGTGAGTTGATCCTGTGCATCATGCAAGCCACAAATCATTTTAGCAGGTCCTCTGTTTATTCTCTTTAATTTAATAATATGTTCCGAGACCCCTGGTGGCCTAGTGGTTAGCGTGCAGGACTTTCACTGCTGCGACCACGGGTTCGATTCCCCGGTCTCCTGGCCTGATGGAGGTCGTTAGCCCTGTGTGGCCATCCATCTATGAGAAGGACACTCTAAACAAACCTACGTCCTGAGGACCTCACTGCCATTGTCCAAGCTTGCTTGGCCCCGGCAGATGAACCTTAGGATTAAAGGGTGGGCTCAGTTCAGCGCAGGCTGTGTCTCACCTAAAAAATCCATTGCGCAGGCTGGAAAGGTAAAAGACCTTTCCCCAAATCTTCGTTCGCGAAGATGGGCCATTATATTATAATAATATGTTCCATTCATCTTGCATAAAGGACTAGAACTGAAAGAAGAACACTTCTCCTCCCCTACCTCTGGGATGATGAAAGGTGGCGCTTAAAAATACCAGTTGGCACTTTACATCTAGTTGTATATGTTTCCTGTTATTTAGCTGCCAAGATGAAGTGTGAAGAGTTGCAATAGGTGGAACTCTAAGTGAGATGAGTCAGGATTAAACTGTGAATAGCACGTGCCTTTATTCCTAATATGTTTGATGTAAGATGAAATACACTCACTAAACCCTGAATGACTGTCTAGGGACATTGTTAGAATGAATCATCTAGATGTTTTCTGAAAGAAAACACCCAGTATCCTATCGTATTGTTTTATGTGCACCAAGTGGGATAGCCCAATTCAGGCAAAATTTTGGTCAATGCTTTTTGAAAATTAAGCTCGTGCCTACTTGGGAAAGAGCAGTCCATGAAGAACCTAATTTTCCTAAGAGAATGAGAACATGACTGCAGACGGTTACTCCCCTATATGGTGTAACATACCTTGTTCACCCTCATATGCTGGGTTGTTTGAAATACAGTTCTACAAAACTAGGGAAAGAAAGCCCTATTTTGGAATAAATGTGCCTTGAGCAATATGGCATTCTTGCCCTGCAGAGTAGTTCCTGAAACGCAAAGGCAAATAGGAGACTACTGCATAGCATAAAATGAAGAACTTCTGGCGATGGACAGTAGGGAATAAAGTTCAACAGAGGAGGACAGCAAGTGAAGAACTGGGCTCCCAGGTTCTCTGTGGAACACAACTGAATCTCAATATTTGGGGTGTGTCTCTCTCACTTTTCAGTGAGTTGCCTGGACATCAGTATGGAACACATGAGGTGAATGTGTAGGATTCATTTCTTTGTACTGATTGTGGCTTACTATGGATGTTTCTATTTACATAGTGCACCAACACATAATTCAGAATAGCAACTTCATCACATTGTACTATGTACATAATTATGCAAAGTCCTATACAAGATACAAACCATGACACAAAAAGCAGACAAATGCTGTGAATTATGCAATGGTGAATGATTGAATTCTTCCTGCTTTCATGTATATTTTATACTGTAAGTCGCAACTTCCAGGCCTAATGCATACGCCGATCATTTGTTTTGCAAACTGTCAGCCTTATTGCATCTTAGCCATCTCTAAAACAATTCAGAGTGTAATATTTGAAACAATTATAGGTGATTATGGATTGATGTTTCACTGAAAGCTGATTTTATTTAAATCTTAGATTCATATCCATGTTCTGCTAACATTTGTATAGATGAGTGACTGGTGAATTTTAAGCATTATTAGTAACTTTAGTAGTCAAACTCTTCAAAGAATTATTGGCCTGTTACTTTTTTGTTAATTTGCTGCTTTCCCTTTTTTAACTTAAGTGACAAATTAAGTTTCATTAATTCCTACGTTCTTGAACCAATCCTTTCGGATTTAAGTTCTTTGAGTTGCTAAAATATCTTGTTTCTTGTAATGGAGAAGTGGAAAATACTGGAAAGAGATGATGAGTTGGGTATGGGACATTTTCTGATTTGGTTTGGTGTCATGTTCAACTCCCCCTCCCCAGATTTTTTCACAAGCTCTGTGCTGGCTAGACTTAGGAGCTTCCTAGGAGAGCTCTTGGAGAGAAGTTTAGGTAGTAAATGATTGGAAACCATAATAGCATTCTTGGCATCTGCTTGACAATTTTATATAATCAGATGCCTCCTTTTCGTTAGTGGTTTGTTAAATCACTGGTTTATAGATTTTTAAATGTTTCACTCTGTCTGTGTGCAGCTCTAAGGCTCAGTCTTATTGTCCTGGAATTGAAATTGCTGATCTGGCAGGCATGCTTCCTCCCTCCCCATGTGTTTCAATCTTTTGTCTTTTAACAGTTATGTTGGAAAGGGTAAATTATTATATGTTTCAGTGTAAGAACAGTGAAATGTCAAACAGTGAAGTTATAACATCTTAATGTAGACATTATGGAAGTGTTCAGTCCCAGCTTACACACTGATTTTTGACACTGCACGTACCTGAGAAGAATATATTGTCCTACTACAGCAAGTTCATTTGATAGGATATTGTCTGGAATAAAACTCTGTAGAGGATGCAAAGGTAGCTACCGTGTAACAGTGCTCTTTAACCAGGAAAGGTGTAGTGAGCAAAAAACTGAACCTAATGATCAAGGGCTTCATGGCAGTTAATACAGATATTATTTGTTGGTTATTTACTTGAATAGTTAGACCACCTTTTTCATTCATATTGGACAAAATCTAATATCAAGGAATGTGTATATCTGCACAAACACAATAGAATCCTGTTGTGTTTGTGAAGATAAATGTAAAAGTAAATTGTTCCAACCTTCCTTTCTTTGTAACAAACTACTGTTAGAGGTGTATCTTATAGGGAAAAAATGATTTAATATCTGCCACTAATCATTAATTTCCATCTATAGCATTTTCTCTGCAAACAGTCTTCAAAGGAGTCTGAGCTCTGAAATGGAAAAACTGCATAATGAACGTCAGTGACCACTGTAATACTCTGAGGGCACAGTTAGGCTAAAGTTTATGGGTTTCTCCTGATCTGGAAGTAAATCTTGTCCAGTGTATGATAATTTTATGTCAACTGCTTGTTGCTAGGAGAAAATAGGTTTACTATGTTTCTACAACAAATGCCACAGAAACATTTCTCCATCTTTTAATGCCACTGATATAATCACATTTGTGGAGAAACATACCAAGTTACTAATGAGATTGGACTCCAAAGTGTTATAAAGTCCTTGAATTTCCATAGATGATTTTAAAGACTGGCAATAATTCTTGAAGGATTTCATAGCTCAGCTATTTGCGTCTTCTCTCCTGGTATCTTTCTGATGTTTGTCACTGGGCTCTGTAGCGTTTTATCCACATGTGGAGCTACCCTAGGAAAATGAAGAGCTCTGCTTTTGAATTTACAGTGAATCTGTAGTGATTCTTTTTGTCAGACATCAAATGTGGGTTGGTTGTGATGCAGTCCTTCTGCAGTAGGAAACAGCACTGGATGCAGTAGCTTCCTTTCAAGCCAGAGTTAAGCCTGTGCCCCATGAGTTCACTGCCTAAACATGGTGCTATCAGATAAGTAAATATTTGTAGCTATAGTACCTATGTATAGATAAATGACAACTTTGGTCATACTTCGCTGACAAATATGTAAGATGGTGTAAGTCTGTATCTGCAGTGATGTCTCACTGTTTCCTGCTTGGTAAGTGTCTTCTTTCTAAAAGTTCACTTTTTTGTCTGCTGATACACAATACAGTGTTTTCACTGTATGTGTCAAACCCTTTGTCTACCTATTATCTGCCTAGACTAAAAGGATATATTCTTTAACATTTCCTAAACTTTTAAAAATATTTTATTCCACTTTCTTTCCTCTTTCAAAATGTTATGCACTTACAGAAATGGATGTGCTGAAATCCATTCTATTGAACCATCTGTGAACAAGTATAGTATGACCCACTTCTGCTGAATATCCTCTCAGCTAATTATCTACAAAAATTCTTCTGCATAGCTTGCTGTCCAAATTGCTACCATGCACCAGAAGTAATTCACTGTAGAGAGAAGGAAACGGTTTAGTAAACATTATTACAGAACCAGGCACTTAAAAAGACCTTTAGGTACTTGATTCTTGGCTGAAGCAAAGTATAATTTAAAAAAAAGGAAGTAGGTGCTCATACAAGTGCTGTGTGGAGAACATAAAAAAGTGGAATGAGGAAACGGAAAAGTGTTTAATTTTTTATTAAATTTTTTTTTTACTAGAAAACAAGAGGCTGCTGGTAGCCTGTGTCTGAGTATGGAGTGGCTATTGCTCTTTAAAGATGATTAGCATCACATAAGAGCAGATTTCCATGGGCTTGGTTCTTACACATAACATTTTAGATGCTTGGCTAAGTTTAATACAGACTTCAGTGAGTTGTACTGGGCTAAAAATTATACGGAATCTTGATGGTGATAAGTGCTCCACTGAGTGTGTCCCAGCTCATCTTTCAATATACTTTTCTGGTGATATTTCAGTAACTTTGGTACTGTTGGGGCTGAAAAAAAAGTGGTGCCTAAAAATGTGTTATGATTAAAAGATCAGAATTATTATGTGGAATTTTTTTTCTCTGGAAGTTGGGAAGGATTAAATTCAGTAGGATATTTGAATTTTATTTAAATCCCTTTTCGGACTTCCAATCAGG
Source organism: Neopelma chrysocephalum (assembly GCF_003984885.1). Lineage (NCBI taxonomy): Eukaryota > Metazoa > Chordata > Aves > Passeriformes > Pipridae > Neopelma > Neopelma chrysocephalum. The sequence continues at coordinate 4,947,165 of NW_020897805.1, forward strand.
CAGAATTTAGGCAGAAGTGAGATATGAGCAGATGAAGACAGTTCAGGGAATATTTTTTACATATTTATATGCCTGTCAGTCGTTTTCGTATATCCGTGATGTTCAAGTTTCCATACCTGTCTCAACAGTCAGAGTTCTGCACAGAAGCACACGCAATGTTGAAAGTTCAGTTCACGGCCTCATATTTGTAAATTCACAGAAAAGAACAGTACTGAATTTTGCTCATAGGATGAATAAACTGAGTGTTTTAAAAATTTGTGCAACTTCCTTCTCCACCCATTTTCTCTTGTCTAGAGGAGCACAGCACTAACATTATTATTTTCCCTTTTTCAAATCAAGAACATTTTAAGAGGAAGCCATTACCTTTTTACAGGCTAACACCTGTAAACGTGAGAAACAAAACTGTACCTAATTAGTGGTCTGTTGCATATAATTTACTCTACTAAGGAAGTGACTTAATTTTTTCTTGTTCATCATACACAGAAGCCTACACGAAGACCCTTGGTCCATAATTTTCTGCCTAGTTTTGCTTTTTCTCTTGGAAATTATTACATTTTCTATGCAGTTTTCCTTACATGTATGAAATCCTACCTTTGTTCATGAAACCTGATGAGATAACCCCCTTGGCTCTAGTTAGCAACACAAAAATAAAGAGGAATTGCTCGGGGACCTTTCCAGTGGCTTTCAGATAGGAAGGTAGAATGTGTTTTTAATATCTGTGTTAATATTGGTCATTTACCTCTGAGTGTAATGTGTATAGTGAAAACCAGTCTTCTCTCAAAGCTTCCTAGAGCTTTTCCCCTGCTCCTATTAGTACAATGTTCCCTAGTCTGTTTGCTGGGACACAGTTTTATTTCATTCTCTTATTCCTATTTTGACTGTTTGGTGTCTCAGAGCGTGGAAGTACTATTTCTTTGATTGCAGGCAGCAAGGGAGTGAAAGGAAAACCCTGCCCATCCCTGAGGCTGACTGGTTGGGATCACCTCACCTTGTGAGAATAGGTGACCTGCCAGGTCTGCTCCTGGAGCACTGTGGCAGCAGAAAGCTCCGCTTCATCTGCTTTCTCTAGGCTGTCAAGGAAGTACTGTGCCATCTAGGGAGCTGCAAAACTGTATAAAATGTGATGTGATATGCTCAGCTAAAATTTCTTTTAAATTAATTGTGAGTTTCATTTCAGTCATAAATCTGATCAGACTTTTAATACTACAGTTTCTAACTGAATGCAATAACATCTACAGGTGCTTAGTGCCACTCTGAAGCAACCTGTGCAATTTTTGCTAATTCCCTTGTTACTAAGAGAAAGCAAAGCAGAACAAGGAATCACAGAAAAATTGCTTCTTGCTTTATTCTTAGTGAGATCCATACATCCTCCAAATCACTTATGAAGGTGAAGGCTTTGTATCTTGGACTACAGTTTAGCTTCTGTGGGTTACCTGAAAGTTGTCTTAAGGTCTAGTCTGCACTTCTGAACAATGCAAATGATGAAGTAAACAACACAATAAGAACTTCACAGGTGAACTTTATTGAGATGGCAAATTAAATTAACAAATTAAGTGAATTTGGTTTTAATAGTTGCATCATTTTTGGCTACGCAAGAAATCATATGCATTTAGATATGTTTCTTGAAGAAGTGTATGCACTTTGCACCTATTGAGTTCGTGGGTTGTTTTCTTACACAAACTCTAGACAGAACGTAGATCAAGTTATGTTTTGAAGTTAATTTCAGGTTATTTCAAATTAATCACATTTCCTGCAAATAACAATATTAAAACTGAAAAGATGAAGTTGAAATTTGACTGACACCTGAACACAGTTAGTTGGAACACTTTCATACGAAAAATTTCCACCATGAGTGTAGTTTTGTTGAAACTTGAATATTTATTGCAGGCTCCAAGCTGGAATTACTTTCTTCTGAATGGGGCAAAAATGAGTTAAAATTATCTAAGATGAAAATGTATATTAATATATGTTTTATTAGATAAAGTAATTAGATAGGATTGTTTATCACCGAGTCACATGAAAATTAATCAAAACTGTAAAGAATATGGTATAGAATATAATTGTGTATTCTCATTTTCTAAAATAACATTTATAGGAAGATTTCAAGAAGTTTTATCATTCATATACACGACCATTTTGATTTCAAACATAACCAATGTTGTGACTGGAATGAAAATGCAGTTTCCAGCTCAGTCGTGTTTATATCAGATAGCATAAGGAGAAGGACTGGACCACAGAATTTCTTGGTATTGCTGCAATCTTTTTAAACTTAGCTTTTTGATACCACTGTCACAGGCAGAAAGCTGCTTGCTACTTTGACATGAGGACATGCAGCCTCTCTGGGAGCTGTGTGTGCAGCCAAGAAACAACTGCTTCTTCAGCTTCACTTGTTTCTGTTGCAGAGTGTCCGATACCAGCTCAGCATTGAGTCAGGTACAGACACAGCAATTGTACTAGGATGTTTTGTCAGGACCTTCTGCCTAGTAATTCCTCATCCATTCCAAACAATGGGTGGTAGGCAAAATATCTGTCTGATTTTGAATAACTTTGAGTGCCAGATTTTGGGAAGTCTTAATTTGATGTCATGTTCTTGCCACTGGCTTCACAGCAATGCTCCAGGTGCGATGGGTTATGTTTCACACAGAGCAGCAGTGCCAAGTTGTGAGTTGACGGTCCCATTGAGTTTAGGCATCAAAAATGATTGAAAACATTAAAGGAGAGACTAGAGTGTTTTCATCTTGGCTGGTTCATATATAGCACTTAATGAAGCAAAATTCTTCTCTAATAATTTTTACGGTCTTAGAGAAAATGTAAACATTGTTAAAACTATAAATCTTTGCACATCTAGTACTACTATTGATAATTCATGTGATTTTTATCATGAGCCTTAAGTTATGTTGTTATTCTGGTTTGTTTTTTATTTAAAAGAAATGAGTAATGTAAGGAGAATATGTAAACATCTTAGATCTTATTAAAAATATATTTACAGGGTCTTGTGTATTTATGAAAAACAAAAAAAGAGAAAAAAAAATGACCCTAGCTATAAAAAGAACTGGTCAAAAAGAACATTTAAAAACTTTTATGATTTTTATTTATTACTCCAGAGAGACTCAGTCTTGTAGGACTTTGTCTTTCAGCAAGTTGGCCTTTTTGGACAATTCAAATGGGTAGAAAGAGCAGGGGAAGCTGGCGAAGGAGGAGATGCACCTGGAAGATGACACCTGATATGTGTGGACACTGTGGCTGTCCCTTGCAGCCAGCTGCTCTCTCCTGTGATGTGGAGGAGCTGAGGAATGACACTGCACCTTCAATGACTGGAAGGCACAGTGCTGAGTCATGCATGCTTTACAGTTCACTGTGGCATCAGGACCTTCTACATACAGGTCAAACCAGGTCTCTGCTACAAATGAGAGGTGCCAGAACACGCCTTTGACCATTTTTTTTCCTGAAAGTTTAAGACCTGATGTTTGTAAAGTACATTGGTTTCAGACAGGTCTTTAGCAGGATGTATGTGTTTGATTAGGTATGATTCATTTTTATTCAAAAGGCACTTTTTCATGTATTCCTATGAAACTGCACATATGTCCTACCTGCCTCTGTTTCACTGACTTCCTGATTTTTAGGATACCAAAATTTTATCACATCAGCTACTAAAAAGCTTTTTAATTTGGAAATTTGAACCTTTCTGCATGCATGGTGAATAGAGGCCAAACCTTTAGTTTTTTGCAGCTTGGTGTTAGAGAAATATGTTTGTCCACAGTTCAAATCTCTTGTGAGCAGATGGTTCTTAAGATCCTCTAATTCCTTAGATGAAAAAATAGATTATTTCCCTTTTAGTTTTACTCTCAAAAATAATTTCCTCTCCAATGCTAATCAAAATGCACACTACAGAACATTAAAGAAGAAACAAAGCATATAATTTAGCTTTTTGTCCTTGCCTATGGATGCAGAGACATACAAATGCTCTGTGTTCCTTTTACTGAATTTAAAGCCCTAGATCACACTTTTCTGAGAAATTAGTGGAGTAATAATATCAGTGCCTCAGCCTGTGTTGTAAATGAAGCTGTAGCTTAAAACAAGAAAATCCTGTTGAGGAAGCAAACACTGTGTCAGGATGAATGCATGCTGACAAAATAGCTGTTTGGGGGCTGCTGCTTTGCCATGCCTTTGCACCCTAAAATTCACTCCCTTCTTTGTATGCTGAGGAACGAATCTGCATAAGTACTGCAGTTCTAGGAAGACGGTTCACCTGCCCGTGAACCCAGGAATGCTGCAGAAAGCTTTCAGGGAAAGGTGCAGCATTATAAATATTTTAAACCTCACTGCAAGCAGGGAAAAGTGTGACATATGTTTTACATTTCAGTGCCTGCTACAGTACCATTATTTTAGAACCTGTCGCCTCTCGTAGGCTGTGCGCTCACAGACAAATGCCATCGCTTCAAAACCAATAGCTAAGCTGCCTCTTTTCATGCTGTTTCTTTCAGTTTCAACTGACAGTTAAAAAATGTTTGTTATTCCCCCCTCCATACGCACCCCCTGTTCTGAGTGACCTGACCTAAAAAGACTGTAGCATACAGCTGAGCTTAAAATACAAACATTCCCTTTGAAAGTTGTAATGTTCCCGCTTGTCTGTGGCTGCTGTGAAGTAAAAAAAAAACCACCTCGAATCTCAGTGTTTGAGTGATGCAATTCATAGATAAAACCTTTATCTGGGGAAAGGGGGAGGTGTATTTGGAGTCTGCCTGAGCAGCAGGAAGAAAAATTTCCATATTTAAGGTAAAACAGCTGCTGTTTTCTCTTTTCCTCTCTGCTTGGAAAGCTCTGCTTTCCGGAGCATTACTGTCACCAATGGGGAAGCAGGGTATGGTAATGAGGCATCTTTGAGATCCTTCGATGGGCCAGCAGTGGCACGAGGCCTTCTGAACTCTAACACAGCTTTCTCTCCACTAAGTGTTACCTACTGTCTGGGATTGAAATATGTGTAAAATAGCACAAAGCATATTGAAACAAATTTAAATAATTCACAGTATGACAGCTTGGTTTGGACATAGGTTTTTTTGGTAGAGTATATTTCCAGTATCATAGACTCATTTCAGGAATTCAGTGTGGAATGATGATATTTCAGATCCTGATGGCTTTGAACTGCCTTATGAGAAATCCAGAACTGTTTGTCCAGACACATTCTAATTTTTAGATGATAGTTGCTCTTAAGTAGCAACAATAACCAGAGTTTTTTTGTGAAGGAAGTGGGGGGGAAAGCACAGTTCTCTCCAGACTACCTTCAGTCTCTCCTTTCTCAAGAGATGTCATCAATTAAATATTTTAAGGATGTCTGAATAATTAAAATCCAAAGGCTTGGCTTCAAATCCCTTAACATTTTAACTTAAGGACATGTCCTTTTTATATCTATACCAAAGGAATGAATTTGATGCCATTGATATAGGTCATGCTCACTCGTTCACAGCTCATCTATGTGTCTCCTGAAGTAAGGAGTGGAGATTGTGGAAATGACATCCCAGAGGGACTTGAAGAACCAACTAGATAAGCATAAGCCCCAAGCTGCTCAGGTAAAAGTAAATGTTGCCTTGGGCATACTGAAATGAACTGCATGTTCTGAGGTCTTTAACAGCTCTCCTTTGATTTTGTACCTTTGGTTGTGGTTTTGGTTTTTTTTTTTCCTTGAGTACGTGTTACTGAATTCTTTAAAACTTGACTGTCTTTCCCAAAGAAATGCTGTTCAATTTTAAGTTTGATCTTGATATAGAAACTACTGGGTGAAATCTATATCATGTGTGATGTGCGAGGGCAGAATAGCTAACTGAAGTAGTTCTTTCTGGCCTCCAGAAGTAGTTTTGCAGTAGCTGAAATTCACAGCACCTACTGTAGAGTTCTGCACATGCCTAAGCTCTTGCAAAGTGAAAAAAATAAAGCATCAAACATATCTAAGGTATTGAGTGTTTCGGTCATTGTGGAATAATTTCATTTCCTTTAAAATTCTACTTTTTTCCTTAATTCTCAATGAAATGGTAATGTCAAAGGCTTGTCTGCCTCTAAGTGATAGCCAGATAAATGATGTACCAAACTGAGGTATACCTCTAGCATTTCTTTTACCATGTGCACGGCAATAAAATAGGGGAAATTTTTTAAAAGTGTTTTTCAAAGTGAAATTATCCATTACTAAGAAGATACATAACAAATTATGTAAATGTAGTTAGTGGTCTATGAGTGCACACAGACTGCTTTCCTTCACACCTCTTCTAGTCTTAGTTCCTGCATGTGCCACATTTAGACTGACACAGGTAGGAATATAGACCTGATTAGAGGCACATTGGTCAAAAATACAAAGGATACAGTGTTGCTCCGGCAGTGCCATGGCAAAAGAGTAAGGAGACGGTACAAGCCCTTCAGTATTCACTGGAGTAATTTAAGAAGATTAATTTATTCCATATACGATGATTTTCTTGTAATACAGTTAGGTTAATAGCTGACAATTGTGTGCTAACAGTTAATAGTAATTCATTATGTAATCCTTAAAGAAGTATGCACAGAATGGATGGCACAGTTTGTATTTAACTGTTGCTATTGATTTCTGTAAAGGTCCTTTTTCTTGGAACTCAAGTTCTGTGTGCTGTTCAACAGGCTAATTGGAAACAGATAGTGCACAAGTGCAGAGGATTGTCAGGAATCTGTAAGGATTTCCTGATAAATTTTTAAAAAATTCCTAAAGGTACTGTGTTGAAATATTATGCTATAATAGCTTTTTTCCCTAGCTGGAAGCTGTAGAGTTGCACATTTTAGACACTTACATATTGACAAAACAAGCAAAGGTTGAAGTGGAGATGTACTCCTGGGTCTGATAGAAATCTCAACAAGACCCTTATTCCTTTCTCTCCACCTCAACCAATTAATTAAAAATGATATTTGTCAACAATTATTTCCACTCTTTGGAGGCACTTGGTGAGCTAAAATGGTGTCGTTTTAAATAGTATTATTTTTTGAGAAAATAATAGAAGGAACAGAAGAGAAGACTACTGAAAGATGTTGAATCTGAACAAAGAATCGGCCTGAAATTACAAAAACTCAAAGGGAGAGTGCACAAAGAATGGATTGTGTCCACAGTCAGAGATCAGGGACATCCTCTGGTACCTTACAGGGAAACCGGTGCAGGCTGTCTGCATTCTTCATTCAAGTGAAACCCTGTTCAAATCCGGCTTCACGGTGCTTAGAGATTTTGTTTGAACCTATTTAGGAAAAATGCAGACCCATGAATTCTCATCTGGTTAATTTTACAATGCCAGTGCTTTGGTCAAGCAATTTCTGTAATTTCACTTAAAATTTGGTGTATTTTCAGAGAGGTGAAGCATGTGATGGGTTTGTTCTTTATAAAAGTCATAGGAAAAACTTGTTTATAATGTACACTTGTATGAGAAGAACAGGTGACATTTTTTGAAATGCCAAAGTCACTTAGGTGTCTTTCTCCTTTGTACCAAACTTAGAGGATCTGAGTGTACTTTTTTTAAAGTTAATTATTATGACCACTGAGCCTGCAGATAGTAGAAATAATTTAGTGAAACCCCTGTCCCACTCAGGTTAAAAGATTTGCTGTTTATTTCAGTGGAACAGGCTTTCACTGTAGTCTTATAGCAGTGGGAAACATCTGGAATGTGGGCTAGATTTCTGTCTTAGTTGTTCAAACACAAAAAGTTCAGAGATCTCTTCTGAAACCATGAGAGATGCTCCTGAGGTCAGAGTCCGAGCTGCCAATATTCCAGTGTGAAAGTCTTCCCCAGAAGAGTAAACAGTGAGAACATATGCTGCTATTTAAATCTTCACTGAAAATCAACATACTTTGTTCTTATCCTGTTGAATAGCTTTTGCTAAAGGAACAAATCAGTGTTTTGTTTAAACATTGAACTTGGCACATGAGTATAATGCTCTAAGCAAAGACCAGGAGCGGGGCTGAAGCTTCCACTTAAACGTTCAGCTTGCTGCTGTGTACACTGGGAGAGGGGGGGAGAGAGAGAGCTTCACCACCTTCCCTGTCTGTATCACAAAGCTGTGTAAAAATGAAGTGGTGGCTGTTTCATTTTATATTTTTTCCCCCTGGGGAAATATCTAACAGAGTTTCCAAGAACATTTCTACCTTTTTTTTTTTAAAAAATCTTCACTTTTTCCTGACAAAAATCCTGATTTCTATTGTGAAACCTTTCATTATGCAAAACACACCAGTTGTTACTATTGCAACCAAACATATCCCAGAGTTTCTTTTGCCCCTTATAAGTACAAAGTAAAACTAAAGATTTGACACCCATATCAAGCCCTCCAGAATAATCATGCAGAAGGTGTTAAACTTGAAACTTATAAAGAGCAATGAAAGAATAATTGGCAAAGTTATCTGAAGCATGTAGGTTGATCATTGTTGAAGTTATCCCTTGTCCAACAGTGCTCATGAAAGCCATCAGCTTTACTTATATTGGAAAGATTTAGGGAATCAGACTGCTGTTCCTACCCTTAGTAATATTTGAATCTTATTATACCAATGTTTTTCATCTGTGTTGAACATAGCTGTGAAATAAAATACGTAACTGAGTTGGTTTTTCTTGCTCTTAACCCATCACCTCTGCCCCCTTGGAGGTAACAGTGAGTGTGTTCCCATTTGCAATAGTCTTATCAAGGATGTATTTATCTATGTTAAATAGCATTAGGGAAAATGGTTGGGCAGTGAATGAAACAAAAAATTGAAATTGTTGTGACTAGGAATATTGACTTCATGGACCAAATCTACAAGAAACGGTGCAGGTGGTGGTGTGTGGATGTAGAAGTGTATTTTGTGATTATGAGGTCTAATTCTATTATCTAAGCTGCATCTCCAGGACTTACAGTACAGTCTACAGAGATGATATAGAAGATAAAAGCTAATTCTATTATTCTTGTTCATACTTGATTGCCACATTTCTGCAAAGGCTGAATCACTCCCCGAAGTTGTAGAAGCCCATTATTACCCACTGTTCACATTTCCAGCAGTCGTCTTGCGGTGGGTTATTGGTTTCTACTTCGCAACCAATGACTTACACAGTGCTTCAGCTGCCACTTCCCCTTTCCTCTCAAAGCTTTCTCCCCTTGCTCTAACAAACCCTTCTTGGACCTGTTGAGAGGAGCATGACAGCATGTTTTTTGGCCTCTGGACCCAGGCAAAATTTTCCTGGAAGGCTAGCCAGAGGTGTGGAAGAGGGTTTGGTCTAGTTCATGAATTTAATTCTTCCAAGGGGGTGAAGGAAATTGCCTGTTTTTCTGTGTTGAATGCATACTAGAAAACTTAAAAATTAGAAACATGAAGGACTCTTAGAAATTAAAACCAGAAAAGACTAAATAGGTAATTGCATGTGACAATATAGACTGATTGGCATTGCAGTGGTCACTATGTTAAAATGTATCGCATGTAAAATTATGAATGCTCTGATGTTCAGCATGGGAAGGGTGAGATTGTCCAAGATGATGTCACATCTTGTGGAAAATGAAGTATCAAGAGACTGTTATTTGAAGGAAAGACAGGCAGTCATGTTTCCAGTTACTGTGTTCAGATTGTGTCTTATAGATCTAAGGTCTTTGGTACTTGTTCTTGCAGAGCTCTACTACTGTGTACTATTTGTAAGAGAAAAGAAAAGAAAACCTGTAGTTTGCAAAGTTGTTGTGGCTTAATACACTGACTGTGATGAAGAGTGTTTAGGTGGAACTTTGTGTAATCTGCCATAAGATTTGATGCATTCCTAGGCAATTAAAGTAAGAATCAACAGGACGGACTACAAAGAAAAGTTAAGTATGTCATGATACAGGCCATATAAATCTCATGTGTTTATGAGCTATACTGAAAAAAAAAAATCTTCACACCCTTGAAGTAATACTCAGCTTGTAACTGTGCCATTTGGGACATGGTGTTAATATAAACCACAGTGTATGGAAACTGGAAAGTAATTATACTAATGATAATGCTTTTGCTACTTTTTCAAAGAACAGAAAAATACCTTTTTGATTCTTTTCTGTAGACAAAGCTTTATATAAACAACACCCATATCTCTACACACCAGCCATAATTATTTGCCAGTAGATGGAGTAGTTAAATCAAATGTCTGTCATTTACTACTGGAACAGTTTCTTGTGTGACGGTCTCCATAGCTTCTTGACACCATTAAACCCTTGTGTGTTTTCTACTATGATGATTGCAGAATCATTTCTGTTATTGCTGAAGGCTCTCTGCTTTTACTACAGTGGTAAACATGATTAGTTACATAGCTTTGAACAGAGTCTTTTAAATATCTTTTACACTGGACATCAGACTTGCCTGCCAGACTTTTTAATAACATCTCCTGCATCTCTTTTTAGGAACTTTCCTTTCCTGTGGCTTCCTGTCATATAAAAAAGAATACTTGAAAAATGTGAAAATAAACTGTTGATGATGCTAACAGCAGACTGCTAATCCACAGACCTCATTTATCAAGGGAGGGCAATATTTAGGTTTTATGCCGATTTTTACCCTGTCATGAGGAGACACGTGATGACTGTTCTTTCATGGTATCATGTGAAACAGGGAAGTTATTTGCAAATCAAACCAAACCACAACAGCTTGGTTGGATATAGGCAGCAAGTTTGCATTTACTGAAGCTAAAAGTACTAATATGTTTGAGACTACACAACTGTATTTCCTTGCATTTCCTTGATATTAGACTTCCCTGGCTGTCAGCTCAGGGACAGTAACATTTATAGCACCCAGGTTTTCTCGTTCTGCAGCTGATGTTCTTGGTGCCACAGCTGTTAGTTACTACATCTATGTTTCTTCTCACAGGGAGGGAATGCCTCTTGTCTTGCCACCTGTAAGAGAACAATCCAAACAGGATTTCAGCATCAAGTCTGTTGCAAGATTGCTAAAATTAGTGCAGGATTTTCTTCTTACAAAGATGGTAGCTGCAGTTTCTGGACTTAAACAAGCCAGGTGTATTCTGCAAAGACCAATTGTCTGAAAATTAGTAAAGGTATTTTAATATTTGGAAATTATAAATTACTGCATAATAATGTTATAAAATGGTGGTATTTCTGTTGCTGATTGCAGTGAGAAAATTATAAGAAGTGCGTCCCAGAAAACAGTTGAAACACAAAACAAGTTTCTGTTCTATATGTAGAAAAAAAATAAAAAAATCTTTATATGAGGCAGTATTAGAAATGTTAGATATCACAATAAAGTATTCCAGCTTAAATACAAACAGGAAAAAAACTCCACACGTAAAAAAAAATGAACAACAAATTCAAAAGAATTGTAATTTTTGTCCCCGAAATTGGAAACGTTCTGTTTAATAATTTAACAATTGTTCTAAAACTTGAAAAATCAAATTTATCTGTTTCCTTGGCTGTACTTAAGGGAGGGGAAAAGGGGAAAAGGAAAATACCCTAAAATAAAAATTCACGAGGCAGGTTTTTGTTCTGACGCATCATTCAGGGTAAATCATGGAATATAGAATTCTGAATATAATGGGAATGATAACAGATTTTTGTGTTTAGCTACATAACCAGCAATTCCCCAACAAGCAATGGGTATAGGGGCTAGAGAATCTAATTAGACATGTAGATCAAGAAATGAATAAACAGTATAAGAAGTATTTAGGAACACTGGGAATTCAGGGCTAGTTATATACAATTTCAATTATTTGTACATATTGGTTATATATTGGGGATGATTTGGCTTCATTTTTTAACGATTCTGAAGTAAATTTGCAATACTTGTGTTAGCTGAACTGTGACACAATCCAGAACGAGGATAAAAAAAGCAGAGTGGAGGACATATGAGGTTTGGGTAGCCTGCATACCAATGAACGTACACAAGAGCCAGTGCTTTGTGCCAAGAAAATCCCTAAGTGCAAACCCTATTTAGCCAGTAATAAGAAATGTTACAATCCAAGGGCAGGTGTCAGCTACCCAGTGAAAGAAGGAAGGCAGAGAACTGTACACTAGAAAAATGAGTGCTCTTGGAAGATCAGTGAAGAACAGGTAAAGATAAAAGTGCAGGATCAAAGCTCCAGAGTCTTGCTGAAAACTGAAATATGAACATCAGATGTTCTCAAACACCCTTTGAATGGATTTGAACATTAGAACCTCATGTTTATTGCACATAGCCTAAAGTTTTGTTTGAAGATAAACCTTTCAAGTTGAAATCCATACCTTATTCACTGCCTCAGGTAGCTTTTAAACAGTTCCTTGTTGCCACCTTTATACAGTTTGTCTGACCTAACTTTCTTCTCTTTGTGGCTCAATCAGAAATGTATGTTAGCTACCTCCTTATTTAATTGTCCTTCCGTGGCTCATGCTTCTTGCTTACTTGCTTTGAAATATCATAAGTATGAACCATTCTCTCCCCACTGTTCTGATATGTCCTAGGAAAATCTGTATCCACTTTGCTGCTGAGCTGTCCCTAACTGCACATACAGGAAGTGTTTTTATATTCAAGGGCTCCCTTGCAGGTTTTCCAGAAAGAAAATATGCTGTGCTCTATTTGGATGTAAGAAGGCATTAAAAACCAAACCATTTTTATGAAGTACTATTGGCTTTGGTAATCCTAGCAAAATTCAAGATCGTTAAAACTCCTGTTGATTTCAGTATAAGACAGAATAGAATAAAAGCTGCCTTCTATTTAAGGTTAAGATTTCATGTTTAGACACACTGTTCTGTTCGTAACATATTGTGTTGTTCTTATATATTCTTCAGTGTGTAGAATCTGGGTTTTCTGATATATAGTAATGAGCTCTCAGTCTACTCCAGTGGGATCTGAAAAATCTGTGCTAGCTTCTAAAAATTTAAAGTGAAATCATTTTGTGTGGTCGAAACGGAATTAGAATACAGATAGGTGAGTTTCTTCTTGCCGAGTGTGCTGAGCAGGTCATTGCCAACCATCTTTCTGATCTTTTACCACAGTGTGCTGGTGAAGCATATAAGGCTCTTCCCAGATTAAACAATGTATTGTGCAGGCTCTCTGCTGCCTCAGTCCTGCAGAAGTGTCAGAAGTAGAGGAAAAATATTTTTTATACCTTTCACTAAGTGCAAAGCTCAGGTGATTTTTATTTCACACCATAACTATATTGCCACTGCTTTCTTTTAGATTTTATATCAAGTTGATTGCTGTCTTTACTGAAAAAAATGATGTCTTTATATAAAATGCACAAAGCTTCAAGGAGTTTGTCTACACTGGATTTTTTTTTGAATTCCAAGTTAATTGTCAAATAATGTCAGGTACTCAACACGTTCATAAAAGTTAGTATGACACTCTATACAGGTTTGCCCAGGGCTATGCATTTTTTCATGATATTATAGCTCTCTGTAGCAGTAGTCCAAAATCAGCCATTTGCAGTAGCTATTGGAAGCACTTGGGACAATTAATGTATAATGTTGCAGTATTCTGGTTCTCAGTTTTGCCTTAACGCACCATGCTTTACTCCCCTGTCTCTTACTGATAAGGACTGGACCTTCATTGCCATAAGTCAGTGGACTACCTATGCTCCAGACCTGATTTCTGTCCAGTGGCAACAAATTTAGAAGCCACTTTTCTTCAACAGGCCCGCAAGTTAGCACCTAATGTTATGTAGAGGGTGCAAAAAACCACAAAAACTATCCTACATTCAACCTTGATGAGTAGTGCTCCTCACAGGAAAATCCCATGACAACATCTACAAATGCTGACAGCTGAGTATCTCCTACAGCATGAACTTCCCTTTGCTGAGTGCAAGGGATTCAATATGCATCCACTTCCTGAGTTTCTGGCATCAGAATGGCCAGTCCTTGGATTTGTCCAGGTAAAGACTTTTTTTTTTTTCCCCCTCTTTTTCCTGACCAAAGGGCTTTTTTTCAAGGCCCTTAATTCCCCTGTTGGATAGACAAAAATCATTCAGTTTGGACTATGTCCATCATTTTTATCTAGGTCAAATAACAGTAATAAAAGGAATCCTATTCTGATAACCAGCAGACTAGAATAGTATCATCCAGATGCCCTCTTTCTCCAAATTTGCAACAGGAAATTAGATAAAACAGAATTATGGACAGCAGGCTGTAACAAACAAATGACTGACTGTGAGAGTTTATGACTACATATGTCCTCTGCTTCTGATCATGCTCCTCTTGCTGATAGTACCTACTCTTTTGGCCTTGGGTTAGTTAATTGATAGTAGGGCTAGTAGGTGTAGCATATCTCACTCCAGTATCCTGTGTATTCCCTGTATTTTTTTATTCTTTTATTTTGCTTTTATTTTGGTTCTGCTATAAACATTTGTTTACATTTGTCTTAAATATGTCTCCAAATACTCTGTTGAGGTGGATGGTGACTTAAACAGTGTGAAATTGGAATCCTGAAGTCTGATAAGCAATCTCGCAGAAAGATCAAGGACCTGGATTTGGTGAAGGCTTAAGCTTAAGGAATGAAAACTTAAATTTAAGAAACCTTAAGGAAAAGAGGAAAATCCCCAAGTTAAAGAAATTAAAATCTCAGCACTACTTCTCTTAATGCTTGTTTCTTAGAATGCAGCCTACTTACTTCCAAGGCACTGTCCACTTTCCAATTGAAACCTTATTTGGAACTCTGAAAGATTAAAAAAAAATAAAATATGACTTTCATTCTTTTTTTTCCAGCACAGAAAGTCTAGGAAGCGTGCATTTCTTGGAACAGTTCCTGCATTTTCCATCAGTGGTCATTTGCCATAGCTCTGCCACCTCAAGGGCCGTTTGCTCAGCTAGTGCATGTAGCACATTCAGGAGCACTAATTCACTAATGAGACAAAGGGTGACTGGCTACAGAATAGCCAAATTCTTCCCAAGTTTTCATGCTCATTACTATGTGAACTCTATCAAGACTGCAAGCTAGCATAGAATATTGACAGCATGAAACGTTGAGGAGCACGCCTGCGTTTTGGCAAATTAGATTTACTATCTCATCCTATCTAATAGACCATTTAGAGGTCTGCCCCTGAGACACATCTCTTTAGCTGAGCATCTACCATCGTCTTGTAATGTTTTTATCTTCAGTCTGAATGGCCACAGCTTTATAAATATGCTTCTCTGTACTTTAATTTTCTTGTTGGAAAAAAATGTTCTGGATAGATAGTACTGTAGTTACTGCAGTTGCTAAGAAAGGGTAAACAAGGAACTGCATTGAAATGTACTTCTGGGCAAATCTGTCAGTTTATTTTTATATAAGAACATACACACTTATATATATATATAAAATATATATACATATAAACACTTACATTTATACACACACACATAAAAACACACTCTCCCAAACGGGCCAATGTGTGCAGCATTGCAAAATAGATCTGCCATCATCCCTGACAGGCTGCTGGAAATGGAGTTGATTGAATATGACTCAGACCCTCAGTCTCATTGTCCAATTCATCAGTGAATGCTCTGCAGGCTCATTGATTATATGTAAGACCAGCAGGAATGCTTGGCTTGCTTCATGGGGCTGCCTGTATTGAGCTATTATAAACACTCTCTTCTCTGCTGTGTTCATGTAAATAAGTTCAGGTTACTTAAAATCGACAACTTAGACACAATTTTTATGACTATGAAAAGAAAGAGGAAGGAATATAGGGAGAGTTCTTTCCATGAAGAAGATGATTTCAGCCAGAACTGAGTCCACAGACTAAAAAATCAGCTAGTTTTTAAATAATAAATAAATTTCTGACTGTTCCAGATGGAGTAGCTGTTTAATATCTATTTTTTTTTAGTATGAGTGACAGTGAGTGTATCTGCATGCGGGGTAGAATTTTGACTAAAATTCCAAATTAGCAAAAGATTGTAAGTGGAAATGATTTTCCATGGGCAGCATGATGGTACACCACATGAAAAAAATCTGAAAATATTTTTCTGCTAATAATTATGCACATGGATATAAGTAAACCTCAGGTTCCCCATTGTGAACTGAATTGCTACCATTTCAAGCCTGTTCTCAGGAAAACAAAATCACTTTAACTAGAAAGAGTAGATGTCATTGCACCTTTCATTTCTGTGTCCTGGTGTCCCTGGAGAAGTTGGTATGATGGGTGGAATGGGCTTCGTCATGTTCCTTACTCAGGGAAGAACAACAGAAGCCCTTTGCTGGCTGCTGTTGGTCCCAAAGGCTCTATTTATTACTTCATTGAGTCATATGGCCCACTGGCAAAATATACAGAAAAAATTACTGTTTTACAGTGTGATCTTGCTACTTTCAGATGGGTACCCCCAGGGAAATGGCACTATGGTATGAAAAGCTACAGTACCTGTTGTTAGTGGTCTGGTGGGTAGTGGGATTTTGTTTGGTTGTTTTAGTTGGGTTGGTGGTTGTTTGGTTTTTTCTGTCCTTTCTTTTCTTCAAGATGTATTCCTGAGTGATATGTCATTCCTTCTGTAGTCAGGCTGAATTTTAAAAGTTTTCTCCAGTTTTCTGACCTTCATAAAATAGTATGTGACATCTTTGTCAGTGGGGACAAAAGAGTATGTAATGAAACATTATCAACAAAATCCCTTATAATCTGCATCCCAGTTTTGGGAAAAGAAGATGGAATGTCAAGGAACACCTTCTTTTTCACATCCACACGTATAAAATATGTTATAATATTTGTTTGTTAAGCATTGAAAAAAGAAAGAAATCTCTCGCAATCACATAACATGACAGGCAACCTTTAGTGCTGGCATTCTTTTAACTTATGGGATTTATGGAGGAGTTCTCTAGCCAAAATATTTCATCTACTCATGCTGCTAAGGAGCCAGAAGCCCCAGTGAGAAGGAGGAGACCAGGGATGTTATAAGGGCAGCCTGAATTTACCAAGTAGGTTACAAGCTTCTTGAAACACAGTGTGCTACTGCTGTTTGCACTGATCTCATTAGTTTGTTTACATATCCTGATTTTGCTCACTCCCTGACCAACTCCCTGTGCCTTAAGTTTCCTGAGTGTTCGTTTCAGTGCTGCTTACACAGAGAGAACAAACAATCCAAGCAGCCAGTGGAGTTTGCAGAATCCCCTGTGCACGCCTAACTCTCATGCTGCCTGGAATCAGGCTCTGAAAAAGTGAACTGCCTTTCCCCTTCTGTTTGTTTTTAAATGCCAAGTCATTAGTCCTGGAATACTCAGCCTTCCGCCTATCTCTGGTGCTGAAGGAGTGTTTGTTTTTTCATGACTTTTAAAGAGAATGTTCGTGCTGACTGATAGGGCTCTGTATGTTGTCTTGCTAGCTTGGTAGCTCAGATATCATATTTAGGTGCAGGATCTTCCAATTGTTGACCCCATGGTTCAAAATGTAAGTTTGTATTCTCAGTTTAACGGGTCTAAAACTGTGACAGTTCTCACAAAAAGCAACCTCTTGCCCGCTTAGTGCTTTATTCTAGCCAGTGGGGGAAAAAGGAAAGTCAAACATCTACTATCCTAAGTATTCAGTGTGTTAGACAAAGACTGCTTTTATTAGAAAAAAATGAGATCTCTGTTCATGATGGTGTGTGTATTTTGGCATATTCTTAATTTTTTACCCTATGTCACTACTCTGAATTTGTACTTAGGTGATCCTTTCAGAAAGACCAAGTGTCCTTGTGAAACCTCGTGTTGGTAAATTGTGCAGATTGGATTTTCATTTGTGTATCCAAAAATTTCCTGTCATCTATTAATGGGCAGTGTTCTGGACTATTGTCATAGTACAAAATACTGCAACTGAAATTAGCACCTGAGGTGACAGCCTTCCTAGTTATGTTTTTGCTGTTTTCTTTCTCTTTTTTAATTATTTTTAAGCTGCTGTTTGCCTGCATTTTGTGGATTCCTGTTCTGTTTAAATATGATTAAATATCTAGGACTTGATATTGAACTGTTTGAAAATTGACAAAACATAAGAATTTAAATGCTGCAAATGGGCAATTCAGCACAGTCTTCATATTGCAGAATTTAAAATGTTGGAAATACTGGTTTCTCATATCCAAATTGGAAAGGTGGACGGATCTTTTAGAAGCTTTGGTAAACTTCAAAGAAACTTCTGAACGTTCATGAATTTAACAGAGGTAAAGCCAAATTTCAGACACTTTGGGATTCCCTTGTTAAATGAACAACATTAAAGCCAGTGCCCCATAGAGATGGGAAGCTGTGTTATTGAGTGCATTGAACTGTTTGGCCTGGGCAATGGGGACGCCTCCGGAGTGGCCCAGAGCAGAGTCTTCAGGAAGCAAGCTGTTGTCATGGCTTCAGATTCCTCCCTAACGTTCAGTTCACAATAGCAGAAGGATTAAGTGTTTCAAGGAAGGGCTTGAAATGGAGTTTGTGGTGAGACGGAGAAAGAGGGTTCAGAACAATCTGTGCTGGCTGCTTTCCAGCAGGGGATATACATAATGACAAATGATGTCACATAGTGGAGAATGGAGAAAAATTCTTTAAACAGAAAAAACAGGGCAGTTGCTGAAAACCAGAGATAGATTTTGTGAAAATGGACTGTATGTGTGTGTGTGTATGTGCATGCATGTACGTTTATAATATATTTCTGGCTTGCCAGTTTCCAGGAAAGTGGTAAGGGACAATAATACCTTTACGTAGTCAATGACTGTGGGAGCAGTATGAAATGGGCAGAAATGGATGGACTGTGTTCAGCCTCTGCTTCCTTCAAGCTTTTCATTACAGCATTGTAGATTACTGCAACAAAAATGTGATTCAGTTAAAAAACTGACATTAAACAAAGCCAGATGTACTTAAGTAGCAAAATATCCAGAAGAAATGACTTAACATGCAAGCTATGTGTGGATTAATGTACCTCCCTGATCCTCCCCCTCCCCAATATCTCTCTTTTTCCCTCAAAGAAACCCAAAATCAAAACAAAGCAGAGGAGGAAAAAAAAATCCCAAACCCATAAAACCTAAGACTTGCAGCCAAGCCAATCACCGTAAGGCAATTTGCTAATGGTTTTGGCAGGAATGATCCTGTTCAGCTTGTCTTCCTGCCATGGTAGAAAGCTAGCATTTATCCATATGCGAAATGTTTTATTTCATATAACAATATTTGAATATGTTTTTGTCTTTTTCCTGAAATATGTGGAGTGATTTTAACTTCACTGTTGTAGCAGAGAAAAAAAAGTGGCTTGAAAAGCAACGTACTGCTTATAGTTTAGAGAAACCTATTGTTATCACAAGTCTGAAGAGTACAACTTGGAAGCAGTCTGGATTGTTTCCAAGCCCTCAAAAGGTATTTCACATACCAGATCATATTTTTTTACCATGAAACTGTAAGAAACGTGGTCAGAAAAATTTGATCGGAACAGTAAATATGAAAACGTCACTGATACAAGCAGTGATAAGGGAAATGACATTGCCATTCTGGATCTTTCTTGCCGTAATCTTTACTGTCAGAGGTGTTTATACACAGGTGTGTCACAATTCCTGTTGCAAGGAATTGTTCAAATTACATTTGGGCAGTGGAGAATGTGACCTCTGTTGTAACTCATTAGGTCTGCAGAGAACTTCATGTACATTTAATATCCGGAGCTTGACGTGATGGCTCCCAGATGCTCAGAAGAGAAAGCCCCTCAGATGATGATACAAAGAAAGAATGGAACACTAAAAAATTTGTTTCAGTTTTGGATTTATTTTATTTTATTAAGAATTTAAACATGTAATTTATTTTGGTTAATTTAATTACATGTCAGGAAAGACAGTTTGTTCCACATACCTATATATTTCAAGAGCCTCCAACAAGTACACTGGTCTGTTATTCAAGGGAGAAAGGGCCTGAATTCAAATCTATTTTTGCAAATCTAATTGGTCTTAGTCTTCTGTTGACAGAAGTAAATGTTTCTTTAGTACATAGGTGTTCCAGTAAGTTCAATTATTATTCTTACTTGTGATGCTTAATTGGCTTTCCTTAGGTTAATCAGATGGGGAAAAAAATTCCTGATTGGATCCTTGTTCTGGGTATTTTTTTGACTCCTGCTCCATCACGGTCTACTGCTTCCTTTCATATTCTGTGTACTAATGTGATAGGCATATATCTACCACTGGAAGATACCTCTCTAGTAGAAATAAAATTATTTTGTACAGTAACGGAGAGATCTTATTTTATTAAACTTGTTACAGAAGGTACTGGCTGTGTGCAAAGAAGAAAGTGATATGGGGAAACTGCTTTAATGCTGGATCAGAGGGGAGGAGAGGACTACAGTGATGCAGAAAATCACTGAAATAAGTACAGTTGTACCATTTCTCTCCAGTCTCCCTGCTTTTCATGTACTTGTTCACTTGAGAAAAGGAAAACTTGATTAAGGATAACTGCTGGTGCTAGACTCCTGTTGGCAAAAATAAATAAACAAGTTAGGTCCAAACTGTTCCTCCTAAATGCTCTTGAGGACTCTGTTGTTAGCAGCTGGGTTGTTGCTGGTGTAATGACCTTCTGTAAATTCATTTAAAGGCACTAATTAAGAAGATAAAATTATGACATAATTGTGTACGCACCAAGGCAAAGGGAGGGAAATAGCAAATATCAGAATGCATTATTTAAATGAAAAAAACAGCAAAGAAGTAGTGACTGAGTTAAATGTTATGATCCCTGCTGTGTCTCATTTCCTAAACCCAGGATATTTTGTCTGCTGTAACATCTGTTTTTTCTATTTTCTTTGCTCAATACAGAGATCCTATAGCTGCTTTTGATTTCTGACAAGTATTGCCAGGTATTTTTTCAATTTTCACTTTAGTTATTGTTTAGAATCAGCAATGTTGGTTTTTTGGTATCCACTTGAATGAGGAAATGCAAACCTCCAATTTTTCTTTTATAGTGTCTCCATGGCATTTGGCTTTCAAGTTTAATGTGATGAAGGAGGTCAGCTTCAAAGGGTTTCATGGATTTTATGACTTTCTAGTTAGCATTAGAAAAAGAATAGTAAAGGTGGTCATAAGCCAGAGTTTTGGTATTGTTTTTTTCTTCTATTACAAAGGAGAGGCAAAAGCTTCTGTTTGCTTCTTTAATTAAGAACTAAAATATGTGATGTACTTTCATTCCTATAACTTCTGGTTTTTATCTTGAAGATGCTGTTAGAGAGCTACAGTGTAAGTATCATGCATGTGTGGGTAAGAAGGGGAGTTTATCTTGTGGAGCCCTCTGAAAGATCCATAAACATCTCAGAAAGAAAAGTCTTTTGAAACAAGTTTCCTTCCACAGGGCTCTGTACAGCGCTACTTTTCCTCTCTTTTTCCATATGCTAATTTCTGCTTACAGGTCTTGCCCCTGTTTTGCAGCAAAATCTCTGCTTCTTCACTTTCCTTCCAGTTCTTGAGCATTCTCAGGCACTGCTCACTTTTACAAGGGATAGCATAAAAGAGTAGTAAGTGTGAAAAATGGCAGCAGCACTGGAAAGGGGGAAGGAAGGTGCTATCAGGCCATTATCTTGCGTGTCAGCCTGCTGCTGTGTCTTCATGTTTTCAGTCCCACCTAATTTCTGAATATGGATTATCGGAGCAGTTGTTTGAACAGAAGCCTTGTTTTATAGCAGTGAGCTGTTTGAGGTGTGGGTCTTATCACTGAAACTGGAGAACCTGTAGTAAATTTTAAGATAGATGTGGAAATGACAGAAATGAACCATAGTTTTTGTTTGCTCTTCCCAGTGAAATTTTACCACTTGCTGATATATTCTCTGTTTCGAGGGCATAAGACAACAGCAGTATCACCGTGGTTTTTGCAGAAGTAACATTTGGTGGATATGTAGGGCCAGATTTTTGTCACTTTCTGATCATTCTCCAGGTAGGATCTGGCCTTTTCAAATTTAGTTCCTAATTGGTTCAAGTGATAAATGATAATACTTCTTTAAAAGTAAATGCAAGTAAGATTAGAAAAAGAATTAAAATGTTTAAGACAGAAGCATCTTGCCCTTCATTCATAATAAGCCAAATTTATGAAAATTAAGATTTAGTTCAATCTCTCAGTGTTTTAACCTGATATTTTCACATTGTCCTGTAATTTATACCCGCTTTTACTTGTATTTAATAGACTATGAATAACTGTTGTTCTGTTGTTCCAGGTAAGAAATCTTATGTTGTAGTCCATTGCCATTTCCTAAATACATGAGATGAAATGCAAAAAAGCAGTTCTGGATTCTAATTGGTGTTTACCTATTTTATTTTGTTGAATTGAAGTTATATGTACTATTCTGTCCTTGCTATGATTAAATTATGAGCGTGTTGCATGCTTTAAAATGACAGATATTGTAGTTGCAGCGTGTGTAAGACTGGTTTCTCACCTGGATTCAAACAGAAAATCTGGCTTCACTGACTCCTGAGCACAGAGTAACAAATAGTGACAATGCCCCCATTAGTGAGCTGAAATTACCCTATTGGCTGGGATCAGCAAAGTCCAGTTTCTCCAAGACACCATTTTTTTCCAGAGTAATTTGCCATCCATCTTTTATTTATTGATTGGTTTATTATTTTTATTTTTCATTTAGGATTTACTAGAGTTACCTGTGGGGCTTTTTTTCATTGTGCCTTTGTAGATGATTATTCTGTAATATTATGATGATAGAACAAGTTATAAACTTAAGAGAATAAAAAAATTATTTCCATCACATGATAAACATTGTATTTACAAGAATGAATTGCAGTTCCAGCCTCTTAAGTCAGGCTGTTTACTTCAATTTGTTTGAAGTTAAGACAGAATTTGATTGTTTTCTAGCAACAAGCATACCTTCAATGAAAGTGTCATCAGTATTTACACCCTAATATGGGACTTGAAGGAGTTTCAAGGATCTTGAACCATTGAATCTTGGCCTATCTTCAACAATTAGCAGGAGAAAGTGGTTCTAAAAAACAATGAATATGACAAACCATTTATGTTTTCTTACTCCAGTTTAAGGAAATGCTCTGTGCCTTAATTTTTTTATTAGTGGTCTCTGAAGCACTGTGGTACAAGCTAAAGCCTTCCAACAATGGCAAGTTGGACTCGATAATCCTTGTGTGGGTCTCCTCCAGTTTGAAGTATTCTAGGATTCTATGATAGCAACACAAAGCTTGGTTCATACTGAAATCTCTGAGGTCTCAATGATGACTTAGGATTACAAATTCCCATCCTATTTAATCTAAAATTATACTTATTCAAAGGACCTGAAACACAGTCTATCCCAAACAGAACAGAAGAGATGGCTACCGTTTTTATTCTTCTACAGCCTTCTATGTATTCTGTTTTAGTACTATCAGCAGTTAACTGCTTTTGACTAGCCAGGGAGCAGGTGACTTGCTCTTCTAAACTGTTTACAGATGTACAGGAAAAAAAGCCCCAGCGTTCTGGTCTCAGGTAGATGGGCTGAAATGAGTGGATTAGATAATGAGCAGCATAAAAATAAATGAAGCGCCGTCAGTGGCACTGATTGCATCGAGTGCTAGAGGAAGCAGGGCAATATATGGTATTTGTAAAATAGAAAAAAATCTTCTTAGAGATGGATACTTTACCTATTTTGTGTGTGCATGTTGTGAATGATACAAAAGACTGATTTAACAAAAACCACTTCTTTGATGTCACACAGATGGTTCTTTTCAGGATAGGTCTCAAAGACTTAAATTGCCTCGAACTGCAGTTTATTTGTGCTTCTATTTGCTCTTCAGTATGTGTGAAGAGGTGTTTCTATTGTGACTGTCATCTGTAAGGGGTGGATTTTTCACCGACTGACATCTGTAACTTGATCTAGCTATCTGCCAGTTTAAAGCATGAAAATACAATACAGTTTAAAACAAGCAAAAAATATCCTATTGATTTGGATCATTAGAAATGATCCAGATGGACAGGATGAGCTGACATGTTAGAAACATTTAGAGGCCAGACTTCAAAATCAATATGTTAGAATTCTTAACATCAAACCAAATAATCTGGGTTTGGGTTAGATCAAGTTCATTAATAGGAAGAGGAGAATTTAATTGGCTTTTCAAGTTGGAATTTCTTTCTTCCATATAAGTGTTGGACGTGCTGGGTGCTAACCAACACTTTTTGTAGTGATATTCTCTTTACAGCCTGAAAGGCTCTCTCTTTTTTCTGCTCTTTTAAGGTAAAAGAATGGTCAGTTGCTATGGTCTTCTCACTGTATTTTCTAGCTTACATGATTTTAGCATTTTTAAAGCACTGAAATCCACTGCCAAAACCTGTTGCTGTCTTTTCTTTGTGGCAGACCAGCTAGCAGCACCCCCATATGCCTCTGTGGTAATTCAAACCATATCTCAGATATGAAAGGTTACTTTAGAAATGAAGGCAAGGCCAGCTCAGTGTTTTTCACCAGGAGAGTCAAAAAACAGTAAGGAATGTAAGAGGTTTGATCATCAATAATAAGAGGGAAAAGGTTTCCTGAAACATAATGGAATGTGATGCTGCAGTGCTGTAGCACACTCCAAGTGTTCCCTCAGAAAAGCAATAGTGCAGTCTGCAAATAATCACCACAGCCTAGAGCAGAAATGTACAGTACTGCATTCTGAATATCTTGTATTCAAAATCTCCTCACTTAAAATCCCAGGTGCCTCCAGGAGGAGATCCTGGCACCGCTGCAGTGTGGGGCTGGAGTGACAGGGTGTGCCAGCTGCCCTTACCTGTGGCATTGATCGTGGGGTGGTGGGCAATGACCTGGCCACAAGCTGGGAGGATGAAGAGGGACCTCCCGAAGACTTTCATGAAACAGGTGTGTCTTAAGCTTCAGCCCAAATCCTGAGCCACACTGATGTTTGCCATCATGTTGTCTTTTGCCATGTGATAATAATTAACAACTTATTCCTCCAGAAGTTACTCTAAGGGGAGCTTAGAAGAGAAATACTTGACAGTAAGTGTTTTTCTTGTCTGTAGTGATGGTCTTGCACATCCTATGTCTCTGATACTTTTCCAAACTCATATGTAGGCTCATAAGAGGACTTTTTTTCCCCCTCCTTTGCAGTAGCTTACATAGTGACAGCAAAACCACTAGTTTTTAGACTAGATATGTTGAGAGATGTTGCAGATGGACCTGGGGAACGCTGAATGAATGCAAGAAAATATATTTTGAGACAGAAAGAAAAGTGCAGACTACTCTGTTCAGAAGCTCTGTAATAAATGGCATCTGTGTTACTATATTTTGACAGAGAGCACAGGTCTAAGTTCTGTTGGGTCCCATACCATGAGCTCAAAGGGAAGCATGAATGCACATGGAAGTACATGTTTTGCCATTTAGTCAACAGTCATTTTCAGGGAATCCTCTGTTCACTCATTTAATATGCAGGTTTGTCAGTGGACCCTGAAGGAACATAAATATGGAGTTTCACAAAATAAACTTTAGGGATGGAAGAATTTTTTTAAAAATAGCTCTTTATTTTCATTTTCTTATTCATACAGCAGAAAGCAACACTTTGTTTCACATTACAGATGAAGTAAATAAAGATAAAAGACTAATTTTAAAATGGTTATAGGGGAGTAGTATATGCAGTACTAAAGTACAAACATCATGCACTTCAGACATTTAAAATTGCTGATATTTTGCAGATGATAGCAGCAGTACAACGAGGCCTAGAGGCTTTCTCTCTGCCTTGTCACTGACAATTGTGATAAGATACCCTCAGGTTTGCTTCCTGAGATTTAATTCAGAGGACAGGAGTCTTGTTTACCTCTTTAGATATCACAGTTTCTCGCTTTATAAGGGCATAAAGAATTAAGTGAGTTAGACCTGTCTCTTTTTTCAGGCTGGATTTGAGTTCTCAGAAGGTACCATTATCCATTCAGTGTAACAGACTTCCTTTAGTATCTATAAACTTTCTACACTATGTGACTGATAAAGAATTGTAGAATTAAATCTCACCTAGTGTAGGAATGCAAATGTATACTTGCAATGACATTCAGATATGTTGAGGTCTTCTATATGTCACTCTTTAAGCTCGTTATTATATTGTGGCCTTATTCTTCTAGGGTATTGTAAATCAACTAATCCTCAAAGTGGACCAAATGATCATAAAAATGTTTACATGTTGTCTGTTTTAAAGAAAATAATAAACATAAAATATTTTGCACTTGCAAAAAGAGATGCTGAATTTATGCTTTGAGTGGATTGTCAAGGCCAGTACTACAGGCTGTGTATGGCTCCCTGAGGCAGGAGGAAAGGGCAAGTAGCTGAGTAGGAAGGAACAGCATGGTATGCCTGGAAAATAACCACATCTAACTTCTATTGCTGCTTGCTTCATGAAAGTTTGACTATCTTTTTGTTTTGTTTTTCGACAAACATCAGGACTTGGTTTAGTGAAAAGAAACTATTATCTTTAGATTTTCTCTCTCTGAAATGGAAAAAATGTGTTAGGAGAAATGAGAAGTAGTAGCAGCACAGGGATGATTGAGCATAGCAGTAGACAGCTTTCATTCATCCCAATAGCTGGGCCTGAGCACAGTGACAGATAATGTGTTCTTGAGAAATCAGGCTCCCAAGAAGCAGGTTGAAATCTTATACTTTTCTTAAAGAGAAAAAAATAGTGTTCCTCTCTTGAGATGTATCTCAGTCAATTTATATAATGTCTGCAATTGTTTTGTGCTATAATCTTTTCACTTTAAATGAGACTGTAATTTAGCATGAAAATATTCTCATGTGTTTAAGAAGAATTCTTTGAGACCTTCCAGTGATGTAAAGCACATATAATCTAGCATGAAAATCTAATAATGTTTTGGCAAGGGTTGTAAGATTAATATTCACTGTGAGTAACAAAATCTGAGTTACATCTAAAGTTTCAAATAAAGTTAAATGCATATCTGTGAATAACAGGGGAGAATATTCATTCACC
Source organism: Neopelma chrysocephalum (assembly GCF_003984885.1). Lineage (NCBI taxonomy): Eukaryota > Metazoa > Chordata > Aves > Passeriformes > Pipridae > Neopelma > Neopelma chrysocephalum. Next base: position 4,973,949 of record NW_020897805.1, read on the forward strand.
TGTAGATTTGCTTTTGCAGTTTTATATCTCATACATAGAAACCAGGTAGTTTGCTCAATTCCAAATTTGAGTTGACTTTTTATTTCCAGTAAATATGAAGTTGTAACAAATAAGAACATAAGGATTTTTTAAGGCTTGTGGTAGTAGGGAAGACACAGCATGTTGATTTTGAAGTTTTATATAGGCATATCAGAGTAGCCTGTGAAAATTTCTGCTTTCAAGTAAATATTCCTACCCTCGTAAAACAAACTAGGGGGAAGTGGCTATAGATTTTTTTCTTAACACTGAGTGACCTGAGGCTCTAATGAGCCAGTTGGAGGGGATCAAAGCATGTCAATTTTCTAGAAATATGCAGTTTTTACAATTGAATGAACATTGAGAAATACTTATCCACAGTGACCCAGCATATTATCTTTCTTGCACTTTGCAACTCAGTCAAAAGATAAATCACAAAGTCAGAATTTTACTGCTCTGGTTGATTACTTCTAAAGAACTAAGAAAACTTAATTGTTCACATAGGTTCAAATTTTTCCAATCTAGGGAATCCAAAGGATTTTGCTTTCTTTTTCATTAACAGCATTTAACTTAGATGTGGTTATTAAATAAAGTTGTTTGTGTCTCTATGACACTTGAAAATCTATATGTCGTACCAGGTTAAAAGCTCAAAACTTGTCTGAGTTTCCAGTATATTTGTAAATTTTGTTGGGTTTATGTTTCAGTTGAATTTGGGCTTCACGGGGCACCATGACCTTGACTTGCTGACAGTGGCACAGATGCACGGAGTAGTACTAGGACTTTATAACCTTTATATAAATTAATATGATAATAATATTCAGGTGACTCTCTGTAGTCTTTGCTTTATATGTCTTCTCTCAGCCTTCTGTACAAGAATGATTTCTGTTTAATTTGTGTATACCATAGTTATTTCTGCCCAGTATGAAATCTGTGAAAAGAAAGATGATGTTATTTGCTATTAATTTCATATTGAGTAAATCAGTCCTGCAGAACACTAACTTGAAACAAATAGCTCAGAAACGAGGAAAGTCAGCTTGGGGCATATTTGATCTGCACGTGAACCCAGGCACTTATTTCTCAGGCACTTATCAAATAGTACAGATCAGGTACCACGAAGCTTGGTTAACCAAACACACAATGGGGGCACCTGACAAGCAAACCCATTTAAATCCTGACTGGTCACAGAAGTTGTTTAAGCAAATACATGAACCCTACTTGGTGAATTCCTATAACTTGCATCTACTTCAAGATGAAAAAAAGGATTCTTTTATCAAATACACAGAATTACCAGCTTGCCATCTGGAGGGAGATGAGACTTATATTTGCTTTAGTGCTAACATGTATAAATCCATGAACTTTGGTGTGGTTGCGGTTTTTCTACTGAGTCATCCTGGGAAGGTCTTGATCTCAGGAGTTTGAGCTATATTAGGGTTCTGTAAAGAATGCAGGGCAGCTAAGATAAAATAGGAATAAGTCCCTAAATGGAGTTTATACTGGGAGGAGAATTTGGCAAGATAGCTGTGAAATAAAATAATTTAAAGAAATTCTTTTATTCATTGAAGGTAATTTTTCAAAGGGATTTTGTGAAAAACAAACTTCCAGCTAACCATGTAAAATATTTTCTCACGTTTTTGTGTTCAGATAAAAAAACTTGCAAAAAACAGCTTCTTGAAAACCTCTGGGTTCAGTGAAGTCTTAATAACACTGAAATCTTAAACAAAACCTATGTGTTAAAATTTAATCAGTTTCTTTTTGAAAATAACCTTTAGTCATGCAACCAGCTCAGCTTATTCAAATATCTCAATTGTTTCAACTCTCCACTCTAGGCAATATCTCTTGATGGCAGGAAGAATAGGGCAGAAAGCCCGTAAAACTATTAAATGAGTAGAACTTAAAAGGAAAAATTAAAATTATGGGCTGTGTGAGTGTGAGGCAGCATGATGAGACAGAAAAGAGGGGGGAAAAAGCAAATATATGGAGGGTGAGTGGAAAGAGAGTGGAGAGAAAGGAAAGTGGTGGAGGGGTTTCATGAGAGTTGGCTGTCCATCATTCCATCACATATGTTCTGTCTGAAGAGATGGAAAACATAACTTCATATTTTGAACAGATATTCTTTTACGTGTCTTCCTTTTCATGAGACAATATTTAATCCTTGATAATTTAGTAAAGGGAAAATTATGTAATTTTACAACTACTATAGTAATTTAGTAGAAGATTCCCTGGTTTTGTATCAGTTTTTCAGAGCATATCAAGCTGGTTTTGCATCTAACCCAACCCTTGTATCTGGGTTCCATACTTGCTCTTACCTTTGTGGATTATTTAAAATTTTTTTTCTCACCTCTTGCACATTTTCATGTAACTGTGGGATAAAAGCTGCAAAAAGAAGAAAAGTCAATCTTATTAAAAACTAGGACAAGAGATAAGAGAGACCACAGGCAGATGTTTCCAAGACAGAATGAGAAATTATTTTTTCTAAATTTTACATCTGGCCTTCACATGAAATGGGTTCATCTGTGTCACTGCTGGACATGAATGAACATGCAGAGACACACACACAGACACTGCTAAATTTTTCCTCCATTGTCTGCCTACTGTTACACAGCCATGTGACAAGCAAAATTAGGGGAAGTAACTCTTTTCCCTATTCCCATGGTCTTCCACATGTATTTTGAAAAGGATGTTTATCAGTAATTGTGTTGATAGTCAGAAAAATGTATTTGAAGAGAGATGAAAAATATGCCTCATCTTCTGTTTAATTGGTTTAAAAATCAGGATGAGGAGCCTCTGAAGAATAGTGCAGACCATCCCTCTGCATCTGATTCTGGAAACTGAGTACTCATGCAGATTTTTGTTCTAATGGTATTGAACAGAACAAGCGACTCTTTGCAGAAGCTGATAATTCTTCATCTCTCCTGACCTTTTGGCTCCTTATACTTAAAGTGTCTTTACTCTGACATTGAAAACCTTGCCACTGTTCTACTTGCCATAATATCATTTACTATGTCTGTATATGTATATACGATATTCTCCTGATTCTTTGGGTATGTCTGGGTTTTTTAACCCCTTTTTTAAAGTTCTGGGAATATAACCTCTGACATTCAAGCCTGGAAAACAGAAGAACCAAAAACCCAAGTGTATGTCTGTGCAGTTTTTTGAAAGGGAGATGCATGTTTACCCTCCCAGGTAACTGTTAGAGCAGCACTGAGATTGAGCTAATGCTGTCTGGCTCCCGGCACTTGTACTGTTTCCAGATCCAAGTTGTTTTATGGCCAGCTATCCTAATGTGGAAACTGTGAATGTGTATACTTGTTTGATTAGAAGTCATCCCTTAGCTTGAGGACTCTTTGTGACACTGTCCTGTATATGAAGGTGGGCAGTAGAGCAGAGAAAAAGATAGTGTTTCAAACAGTGCCCTCCCTCTCTGCCAAAACAGGTGTCCAGGTAAATAGAGGACATCTGCATTAATCAGGGAGAACAGTAAAGTATCGTTTTCTAAAAGTGAAGTGCTGTTTAATTTTTAGTTAGTTCTCTGTGCATAAAGCCAGTTTGCTCAATGGCTTCAGTTCAAAAATCTGTCAGGTTAGCCCTGGCTTATGTGATTGGTCATCTCTAATATCTTTCAGATAAGGTTGTTGATAAGGATAACTCTGTTAATTACTCTTTCTCTGACGCTAATATAAATCTACCATCCAGCTAAACTAAGAAGAGAAACATATTATGGCTTTCATTTCAAGTCAGTTGTTGCTTTCTGGAAGCAGCTTTGTTTGGTCCCTTTTACTATCAGTGTAGTCCTATGCAACATTAGGTATTGCATCACTGTCTTTTTCTAAACATCTAGATTAACTCAAGAAGTCAGATCATCAAACTGTGTGTTGACATCTCCTAGTCTTTCCTGCCTCTTCATCTGACAATAAACTGTGAAAGTAGAGTGGTGTAGAGAGAGGTTTGAGCACTTGCCGTAATATGAAGAATAACCTGGTGATCTCCAAAGTCAAACAAAACCCATTAAATCCATGTGAGTCCACTGGTGAGAACATGAAGATAGAATTTGGAACAATTAATTGCTTCATAAGAAAGGATGCTTGTTTTGTCCTTCCATCAGATGTGCTTGTGGTCTATACTTTGCACGTTCACAAGCTGCTTTGTCTTTCTTCAGATGCACAGAATAGCTGAGACATAGAGAGGGACCTCTGGAGGTCCATCTGGTCCATCCACAATCCCTCCCACCCCTCTCAAGCAGGACAGCCTAGACCCAGTTGCCCAGGCCCATATCCAGGTGACTATTGATTATGCCCAAGGACTGAGACTCCACCACCTCTTTGAGTGACCTGTGATTCCTTATGTTCCAGTTGTTTCAGTTCATGCACATTTTTTCTTGTCCTGTTGCTGGGCACCACTGAACAGAGCTGAACTGACTCTGTCTCCTTTGCACCCTCCCTTCACTTATTTATATACATGCATGAGAGCCCATTGAGCCTCCTCTTCAGGCTTAACTGTTCCAGCTCTCTCAGTCTGTACTCATATATGAGGTTCTTCGGTCTCTTCATCATCTTTGTGAACCTCCACTGGACTCTCTCCAGGAGGTTCGTTGTACCCTTGTACCAAGGAGCCCAGCACTGAACACAGCACTCCCCGTGTGCCACCACCAGTGCTGAGCAGAGGGAAGGATCCCCTCCTGTGACCTGCCGACAGTGCTCTGCCTGATGCAGCCCAGGATATCACTGGCCTTCCTTGCAGCAAGGGCACAATTTTGGCTCCTGTTCAACTTAGTACCCCCCAGGACCCCCAGGCCTGCAAAGCTGCTTTGCATCTAGGTTTCCCCCAGCATCTGCTGTTGCCTGGAGTTGTTCCTGCCCAGGTGCAGGACTTTGCCCTTGCCTCTGTTGAACTTTGTGAGGTTCCTGACAGTCTGTTTCTCCAGCCTGTCCAGCTCCTTCCGGATGGCAGCACAGCTCTCTGGTGTTATCAGCTACTTCTAGTTTGTGTTGTCTGCAAAAGTGTTGAGTACGTGCTCTTACATAGGTATATTCTTATTTTTTTCTTCTAGTATAATTCCCAAAAGAAGTCCATTAAAGACTGTATAGTAAATATATTGTGATTAGTAATTTCCACTATGAGCAGTATTGTCCCACTCTTCCTTCCTGCTTCCTCCTATCCTTGCATTATTTCAAGTCATATTTGGCAAATTTTCTGGAAGTGTCTGTCTTCTTTTTTTGTTTGTTTGTTTGCAAAATACCCTGGTGTAATGCATTGCTGGTCTATAACAGGACAACATACTAATGCAAATAACTTATATAGCAGGTAACTTGCTTGAGCTTGTCTTCAGCAAGACAAAAGTATGTGGTAGGTCTATGCCAAACTTTATACTCCCCTGTCAACCTCCTGGAACTCACATTAAATATGAATTACCCAGAAAAGGAAAAAAACAAACATTATAAAAGCATAAGATTTTGATTTTGTGTTAAGGATTAGAGTATACCTACAAGGTGTAACGAAGGTAAGATGTGAAACTGTGAAACAGTTAGCATGCTTTTTCCCTGAGAGCAGTAAGCAAAATAAGCAAACAGAAACCCAAAAAACCCGTAAAGCCAAACACCCCAAACTCCACAAATAAACTAAAGAAATGTCTGAGGAATTGTCCATGACCTCCTAATTTTCTAAGTAGAAGTAATCCTTTTAGAACCTAATACTGATGAAGAATACTTCCTGATTTAAAATTTTAGGTTTTTTTTTTTAAAGTTCTGTTATCAATATTTTCATAGAAATTTGACTATACATAAAATTATTTTGTCTTTATAACTGATTTAAAGTAATCAGCCTATTTTTCTTTGAGAGTATTAGTTTGCCTTTCTAGGAGCTATACAAAATATTCCTAACTAGTGAAATAATGCTGTTAATTAGACCTAGGCTGATATGGTAACTTGGATAAGGGTACTTAGGGCAAGAAAAACACTTCATTTAAACGTAGTGACAAAGGGTTATTTATAGCCAAATTTCTGGCAGCACTTTTTTGGTATTCTAGTTAAAAGAAGCGCTCTTGAACTGCTCAGTCAGACATCACTTGGGCCTTATGTTTGATGAAAATTCAAGCTTCCTCCAGACATTAAAATTCTGTGTATTCAGTGTATAATTGATGCTGAAGTTCTCCAAGCTGGGCTTATACTACAAAGTTGAGGCATTTTGATGAGAGTTACTGTGCTTGTCATACTTACGCTGAAGTTGTTAAAATTATTCTTGTGCAGACATTTCATGGAAGAGCTTTGTAGAAATGTAGAGTATGATTTTCAAATGTCACAGTCACAATCATTATACCTGTTTTTAAATCTACAGAGGATATACCAAAGAAGAACAGAACTGTGGAAATGGCACCATGGCTATTGAGTGCCTTGAGTTTAGGCCCATTGCATCCTGGTCCCTTTGACTGACAAGGCTGAAGAACGACAACAATCTGTCTTACTCACAATAAAATGCTGCAGGTGATGGAACACTGTATTGTGAAAACCAGCAAATATGAAAATCATTCTTGAAAGAACTCAGCAGAAGGTATGATTTTTCTCTTCTATGGCCAGTTTTGCTTTCCTGAACACAGTATGATACACTGTTAATGTTGTTGCTAATTGCCAGTCTGAGCAGCAACTCTTGTTAGAAAATGGGAGGAAAGGAAAAAAAGCAAAGACAAAGTATGTTTTCTTTAAAAATCATGTAATCTCTTGTGGGACAGGAGCTCATCTGAGTCCTTCAGAAGGCTAACATAAAGGTGGTAGCATTTCTGGAAATGTTAGAATTCTTTTTATGTTTATTTTTCCCTCTTTTTCTTTTTGACCACAATTCTTTCAAGTACGTTTTCTGTTAGAGTTGATGTTTCTCCTCTGCATGATTTCAGTTTCTGGTAGTTTATCGTGTGATCTCATAGCTACAGCTGAATAAGCTTTAAAAACATTACTTTGCCTTTAACTTCACATTCTAACTTTCAAAAGTTCCATTAAGTTCTAATTTAGAAGAAGAAAAATATACGGGGGAGGAGGAATAAGTAAAAGTCTGTACAAAAACACCATTGGAAGTTCCAGAAGGCAGCTGAGCAAGCTCCTAATTTTTATTGCTAACACATAGCATGCATTTTTCAAGAAAACAAAAATAATCAGGTATTGTGCATAGGATTCTGTGAGTTTGGAAAAAATGACATTCTACCATGCATTGCAGGCTGTGGAGCATGTAAAGTCCTTCGTGACTGGTTGGGAGACTGGGCAAATACACTTGGTGGCTGTGAACCTGAGGAGGAGGAGGAGGAGGCAGTGTAACCTGCCAGAGACAGTTAGTTACTTCTTAGGGACAACAGCTGTCTCTCAAGTCCTTAACTTCCTGGCCAGCAGGTATTAATGATATTTAATAAGACCAATAATGCTCCTTTTCTTCCCTAAACCACTGATAAATGGCATTCCTTTGAAACACTGTCATGAAGAATTCTGCTGTTATTGCTTGCAGTGCTAGTAAATATTAACCAGAACACCAATGACTAAATTCAAGCAGGCTGAATTAAAAACAACAGTGTTGAGAGTTATTTTTAGCCTGTGTAATTGTATCAATTGAATTTTCCACATGGCCGCAGAGCAGTTGTATGTCTAGGAATAGAAGTCAGTGACCAAAGCAACTTGGAAGCAGGACAGCTTCTTAAACTAGACTAATAATACTGTGAAACTTTACAGCTTCATTGTTTATAAAAGTAGTCCCTGTTCATCTGCTTTGACATACTGATACTGGCAGTAGAAGTGTTTCCAGGATTAGACCTTCAGTTGAATAATTTTGTGTTTTCTAATGTCTAGTGCTACTATTCTTATAGACCCTCATCAAGAAATGTTCTGCCAGTCTGCTCTATATCACCATTTCTGGTTTGACTTGACACTTTTGATGCCAGGAAGATTAAGTATGATATTTCATGAGAATGAAGAGAGATTTTCCTGCTTCCCACAGACTTTTCCCTCCGAGGTCAAGGTGGGAGTCTACCTATTTTCACCCACATCACTTGATCACAGGGGTCATCACCAGCTGCAGAGATAATTCACAGACTTTGAAAACATGAGTGGCATCCAGCTAAGACAAGAATTTATAATTTTTGGTCTTACTCTTAATATTTTTCTGTGCTTCAAACATAATAAGTTATGGTACTGTTGATGCTCAGTGCCTCACAGAAGGGGACTTTGCCTTCCATCTTCACAGAGCAAAGATGGAAGCAAAGATGAGCAAAACACACCTAAGCCTTCATTGCAGTTCTTGTCAAAACAACTGTGTATCTGCTTTAAAAGTATTTTAAAGTTATGTAACAAAATGGTAGAGAAGACAAAAACATGAATCTTTATTGTAAAGTATAAGACATGGAAGTGGGAACTAGAGGTGGAAATTATTTCTGACTGTGCCATGGCTCTTTTGTGTAGTCCTGGACAAATCACCTAGATCTCTACATAGAATAGAGACTTAAATGTATAGGCAAATAGTTTTCTAAATCTATTAAATAATTCCTTTATGCCTCTGTTTGCCTTGTTGTGAAATGGAAATAGTAGTATTCCTTTTGCTCATCAGATAGTTGGAATACTCTTTTGTTAGACTGTATGAAAATGTCTATGTGCACTCCTTAAAATGAAAAGTACTCCTTTTGGAAATACAGAATTGCAAAATCAGTGCCTCTATCCACTTAAAGTTTTATGCCAGCTTCTTTCTCGCCTTTTTTTCCCCTTTTTTTTTGGATTTTTTGTTTGGTTTTTTTTCCCCTGCACTCTTTTGGGGGCACATTGGTGCAGTGAATGGCGCTTTCTAGGGAATGCAGCTGTTCAGTCCTGGAATTAATATGCAAATGCTCTCCTCTTATTGAAGCAGGGGAGGAAGATGGAGCATAGCTGTATTTTCTCTAATCAAAATACTCCCTTTTTCATCTGGAACTAAAACAAAGCTGACTGTCAGCCACACAAATAATGGAATATTTATTTTTGTAGAAATAAACACATAAGCATACATTTCTTGAAAGCTTTTACTGACCAACCCAAACAATATTTTAGTTCAATGAAAATATATATATTTAGAACCATTCACACACAAATCTCTCATGCTTTTTCAGTAAAATAAATAGAACAAACTAAATGCATTGGCAGAATGCTCACTTCAGCTGCAGAACTGTAGTAAAGAACTGAAAAAATAACTACCACTGGATTTTTGCAAAATCTAAATTCATATATCAGAACCATCCCCACTGTAAAACTCCCATTCTGCCCTCAGATTCACAAGTAAGGGTCTCTCAGAATGAGCTCAATTCTGATTTATATGCCTGATACTCCACAGGATAAAGTGAGTAAAAATGCTACCCAATATGAATAATGAGATTTTATAGTTTGTTTAGCACAAATGTAATTTGACAAAGTGTGAGATGGTAAAAAATTGGACCTGCTGTCTGTAATTCAGCATATAAATAGAAAACATTTCAGGACTTTAGAGGCCAAAGGTTACCAAGTGAACTATGCAGAGAGGATCAGTGATTCTCCAGAGGTTTAGTAGAGTAGAAAAAATGGCACAAGTTGTTGTTTTGAAGATTGCTTTTGATATGGTATAATATGCACTTAGATTGAAAAATATGTATTGTGAAACTAGTTTGTGACAGGCCTTACATGCCTTTTTACTAATGTTTAATTTAGTTTCTTCCCTCTTAGTCTAGCAGACACATTTTTACATTTGACTGCAATTTCTTTGGGCACTTTGAGGCAATAGTAAAATAAAACTTGAGCAAAGAACACAGGACGGTGTTAAAGCTAAAAGCAAGATCCTGAAGTCAAAACCAAGAACATGAAATCAATAAAGCAAGCTATTGGAAAACAATGTAAGGATTGCTGCTGGAATTGCAGGGTGGGCTGACCTAAGCCAACTAAATCAATAGCTTGACTGCTGAGTTGGGAATAAACAGAACTATTTGTAGGTGAAGAAGAAAAATGTGACAGTGGAACCTTAACTGCTAAGATATATCTAAGCCTAGTAAACTCTGCACTGAAACAGTGCAAACTGGCCAAGTCCTAAATAGCCAAATGCATTAGTGAATGTGATCTGTAAGCTCTATTTGGAACTTCTTGTCGAGTTGAAGGACAAAAGTAGTCCTATAACAGAAAAGACACCCCTCAGTTGAGGGGATGAAAACACCCCATATGTCAATCAGCAAGCATTCGGTGTACGGCATGAATCAAATTACACTAAATGTAGCAGAAAAATTTTATTAGACTTAAAAATCCTGTCTTTAATTATGTACTTTTAGAAGGCTTTTATGAAAACCTTCAGATAGTGATGACACATTAAGTGACTTTTTTTCTTCTTTTTAGAAGTGTTGTATAAAGAAACAGGTGAGACACAATGAAGAGAAATAAAATAAATAAAATTGAAAGTTCCTGAAAGACAAAAATCTGAAGAAACTTCTTGAACTGCTTTCCCTGTATTATTAAGATAATAGTATTCCCGCTTTAATTATCTCCCCTAATTTTAAAAAAATCAAGGAGGTTTTGGTTCACTTTTGTGATCTATAAGCCACCCTTACAAGATGTGACACTTGTGACTACTGCTGTCAGGTTTATGGGATATTTGGTTACCTTTAGGTCCTTGTTAAATATGTGCAGTTAACTTCAGGTTTGTTGGCACATTAATTACACTCCTGTGAAAATCTGTAGGATTCTGCCTTATTTACACTCTTCGCAGAGTTCTGTTTGTAATTTGGTACTGATCACTGGAATAGAGCAAATGCACAAAAATTGGATGATACTATTACCTTTCATAAAGCAGAGAGCTCTTAAAAAAACACAAACAACTAACTCTTAAATTTGTGTGACTTGATTAAGTAGGACTTTCTTGAGAAGCAGACCCAACTATAAGTAGGAAATCTGTCCATGTGGTTAGAGTTCATTTTCTTTTTCTAGGCACTAAAGCCATTTTGCAAAACCTCAGTTATCTGGAAAATCTGTAACCCATCAAGATGTTTCTCCAAACAGTTCCCACCAGGTAGTCTCAAATGCAATCTCTAATTTGACTTTTGAAATTATAAAACTTCTCCTTTTTAAATTGGATGGCTTTTATATGTTTCATCAGGCTGGATGTTTCTAACTTACATGAAAATTGGTTGATAGGGAGTTTGATAAGGCTTTACCAGTGAAATCTCTCATGATACAGACATGCCATTTATAATACTGTTTAATGTGTTAGATGAAGGTCAGTGAAGTCCGTGGGAGAAATCTTCCTCAGAGTCTTGTCTCACTCTGCTGCCTGTTTCCAGACAGCCAGTTCTCTGTGCATGTAGCTGGGCACCCGATGAACCCAAAATAAGTAATGGTCATCTTTCTGGTTGGTTGCTTCGTTGTTTTTTTGTTGGTGTTTTTTTTTTTTTTTGAATGAAAGGGGATATGTGTGAAGTACTGGGGGAGAAAGAGGAGCACTAGCAATCAAGAGACAAGAATATGTCCAGCAGTTTCCCCTTTTCTACCCTTTCTGGAATGAAGAGCTTGTTCCTGCTGTGCGGCAAAGGGCTGGACTGGGACAGGTCACGTTGGGTGTTACCAAGCCATACCAGTGTGGAGAATGCTGTGCTGTTCTCTAAATGAGTTGGCATTGCTGGGTAGTGGTATGTTTAGAAACATAATGCTGCTGCAGAGTTTCTGGGTGCCCACGGGTTTAGTATTCTGTAACCTTCTGCTTTTATGGTGCTTCAAGGTGTTTGGTCATCTTTTGAAGGTATTGTCACTGGGACAAATTCTGCGTTTACCTACTTTCTGTTAATCTCAATGAAAATAACAGTTTTGAAAATGATGGTAAAATGGACTCAGAATAAAGATTTTTTTTTCTAAGATGTCCTAAATATGCTTTGTCTATACTTGTTTCCCTTCCTTCCAATCCCTTAATTTTCAAATATTTTACTATTATATGCCAAGTGCAAACTAGATAGTATTAGAATTGTAGTTGAGTTTTGAAATGGTACAGTTTTAGTTGGTATCATTTTTAACCAACATATCCTATATTTAATTAATGGTTGAGGTCCAGATATGACATGTTTAAGATGGATTGTCTTTCCTGAAGGCAGGAATCATCTTCCATACTGGTTATTTCCACAGTTTCAAATCCTTCACATGTCAGTGATAGGTTGTTAGTACCCACTTGGAGTATCTGTAACAGATGGTAGTAAATAAGTGCCAAATTAATTTTTCACCAAAACCGGGTATTGAATTTAGACTCTTCAGCAATCTCAACAGGGAATGCAATTTGTCTTTTCTAAGTTTTGCTTCCTTAACAAGCTGTCAGCCTCTTTGTTTCCTGGGTTCACTCTGAATAAATAGCAGAATATCAAAATACCATCAGACTCTCATCTTAACCACAGCTCTCTTACCTCTAGCTTTTGTGTTATCTGTGATGTGATGATAGGAATCCTGTATTTATTCACAAATGAGGGGGTTCAGACAAGCATCTGAACTTACGGATTCCTGAACCTCTAAATAAATCTGCATAACTGAAAAGAACTGTCAGAATCTTCTCATCAGGCAGCTGTAGTTCCTGCCACTATGTTTTTTTTTCCTTATGTCTTTCATTGTAATATCTTGGTGCCTCATACACTGAGGTGAATTGGTATTGTCAACATCTGTGTCATATGGTGAGGGATTCTCATCTGTGTTTGCCAGATATAGAACTGGGGGACGGTTTTGTCCTGATGTCTTGCAGTCCAAAGTTTTCAAGAGAAAAATCGTGGACTTCTCACTCCAAACCAGAAATTGGTTATTAGAAGTCTAGAAAGCATGTTACTGTGGGCTCCAGAAAGGTCTGCCTAATACTGATGGACTGCTTCATATTAGTGCTATTCTCTGGAGGAATCCAAGCTCTTTGTATCCACTGGGAAAGTGGGTAACATTTGTCAGTCCCTGACAGACACATGATACCACAGTGATTTTCAGCTGTACAAAGTGTTTCATGGTGGGTATTAACTTACAGTTTCAACCTTTCACTGCACTGAACATCCTTTCCCAAGCCCTGTTTGCAAATTCTGCATGCCTTCTGTTATTTGTCCTGCCCACTGCTTATAGTGGTTTGTAGGGGGTTTTACCCAGAAGTGTTCTGGGACAGATATGTGTGTATAAATATCTACAAATGTACACAGACATGGGCTTGCATATGTTGATTACTGATGGCTGAATGATAAATTGCTTGGGGTTTGTTCCTTTGCCCATTGTATGCTTAGTGAAGTGGGATCCATGTGAAAAGAGTTTGTCCTGAGAAAATTCTCTAAGAAAGAAAGTCAAATACCTTCTCAGGATATATATACAGAAATATGAATAGCAGCACCTAGTTACTGGAACATTTATATGTTCTGAACAGCAAAAAGAACCTTTCAGTTCTTTGTGAAACTTGTATTTGGAAAGAAAATATGCAGCCCTCTGATCTGTGGTAAAAGGACTATATAGACAAAATAATAATTGGTCTACCAGTAAACTATTGTGACTCACAGTTGCCATGAAAGTGTCTGACTGCACAGTGAGTTGGTGGAATAGAGCAGAAGTAATTACACTGGAAATAGTGCTGTGCAGAAAGGAGTCAACGTTAATGTGAATGATAAATAAGGTCCAAACACAGAATATTCAAACTTGTCTTCAAGAAGCTCTTGAACTCTGATCCTCTGGGAAATGAAATGATCTTTCAGGCAGAAACTGAGATATAGTAGCACTCTCAACACCAGCAGAAACAGTGAAAATTGTATTGACCAGGTGCTGTCACTCCTCTGCATTAGACATGCAGAGACTGAAGAAAAAGCTTCTTGGGCAGCCTCACTGCAAGCTGAATCTGCACTATCCTTACCCTCTCTGCTCTGTCCTTACCCTCTCTGGAGTTCCCATCCATGATAAACTAGGTAGAACAGCTTTCAATTCTGTAAGCATAGTCAACCAAGTCAGCTTGTGGTTAAATTATTTATGCCAAGAGATGAATGTGAGGTTGCATGAGCAATGTGTTTTCTTTTATAAAACCTGGATTTGGGGTTGGGAAAGAACCTTGGCTAATCAAATAGGAATTTTTTTTGAGTGTGATCTGTTATAAATTGAGTCTGAGTGGGGGCAAAGGAGGAGGGGAAGTGAAAAATAAAGCAGGTTTAAAAGGACATTAAAAAACCTGGTTTACATATTGTTTGACAAATCAAGGGCTGCTGGGAGAATGAAGTGGCACTGACTGATATGATTACATTATCCATATAGAAGGAATTTTAAGGAGTTTTTAGAGATATTGGTATTCATAGATGAAATAATGCATTATTACTCTTTTCAAGATACTTAAAAAAACCCAATAGGTATTGGAGGCTGTTTTTATTTTTGCTGAGTGCTATGTGTATTTATTATGTCATCCCTTTCCTTAATGCAATGTTAAGTTATTTAGAAAACTGTGCCTAAACAAAATTTAATAAAAAATTAATTTAATAAAATTTAATAAAAATATAATCCCCACATCAAATATTTTGTTAATGGTGAGCTCAGGCTGTTTAATGTGTTTCTTGTCAAAGTAGTCAATAATGAGATAAAGTTCATGGGACAGTAGCTCCAGTTGGTTTTGTTTGAAATATTTTGCAATGTTGGGTAAGGCTTGATGCTGCACCTGCACAGAGAAAGATTCCTTTTTATTCTACACTACTCAGGTGATCAGAGCTGACATGGAAAAAGAGAAGAACAGAGGAGTTAATATGGACCTTTAGGTAGACTGACTTATTTCTTTGACAAGCTTGTATTCATACTAACGTACCTAAGATACCCCCTTAAATACCTCTGTCTCGGTCACACTTACATGCATAACTGTAAAGAAGATCTCAACCAGATAATGTTCTTGTATTATTTGTCTTTTTTTTTTTCTTTTTTTTCTTCAACTGTCAATATAGCACTTTGTCATTGCCCAGAGAAACATTAGTTCAGAATTGAGGTTGTGTGTTTGTGGAACGTTTGGGTAGGCAGGGGTGCAACCTTTCTTATCTGGAAATACAAACGCTTAATACTATTTTTTAGGCCCCCAGTTTCCACTTCCAGAAATCCCTCCAAGGGACATGTGATTGGCCCATTATTTTTTTTGCAACATCTATAGCTAACCACCTTGTAGAATAATTTCTTGGGGAAAGAAGAAATTATCTGATTTTTTGTTTAAATTAGAAGTTTTATAAATCATATAGAAACTTGTCTTCAACCCAAGCAGTTTGTTTGGCTCAAGCAAGATAGACTCTCCCAGTGGAAACCTAGAAAAAATAATTTTCCGGATATTTTGTCCTCTCCCTGTCATAGATGTGACTCAATTAAAGATGGTTCTTGAGAGCACACTGTACAGCTGTGGGCAAATGGAATTAGAGACTTTCGAGCAGTGAAACAAATTATTTTTCTATAGATTTGGGGTGGACAGCATTTCCTGGCGTTGCTTCTCTAGCCATGCAAATCACAGCATGAGAAATAGCTTCTAAGCTACTTCTTTAATGTGACTTTGTTGCACTTGAAATTACATTGTAGAAATACTATTCTGAACTCTGGTTTCCCAATGGAAAACTTAGGTCAGGCTAAGTAGCCTGGAGGGATACATTTACCTGATTAAATTTGATATATTCTATGTATCTTTCCTTGCTTCTAGCCTTCTCCTAGTACATTTATTCTTCAAGCTTTAAGTCAGTAATCAACTTCAGCACCCACCCATTATAGTGATTATTATTTTATGATATATAGTGTCTTACATTTGGACCTCACTTTTCCTTTTATGTAAACATAAGATGGGAAATGATTAAATTTGTACCTTGAGATAAACTGCACCATATATACATAGAAAGACAGCTTTAGACTTGTGTTCCTTTGATAAATTAATGCCTGCTGAAAAAGAAAAAAAATCCTGTCATTGAAGCCACAAAATGTACAATTATGAATCATCAGAGGCAGCCAATTCTTTCATTTCTTTCTTTCTAATGAAAAGAACTGTATACTGGAAAAAATCCTTTTGTAAAAAAAGCAAAATAGCAGTTTGGGGAAAAATCCCAGATAGCCTCTTGGGTATTTTAAAAATACTTGAATGTATATTTGTTTGAAAATGAATTTTAAAAAAATTGGAATTGTCACAGACTAAAAACAAACCTGTAAGGCAAAAATAGTCTCTCAAGAAAATCATTTGATGAAATCTGTGTTTTTGTGGTGTTTGATCACACTGTTGGAGGCTGGTTTCCAGTGTATTTGTTTTTTCACTTTTTTCCCACCTTGGTTGCCTCACAGCACCTCTGTCCCCCGCCCCCTTTCCAGAGAACCACCTTCATCAATGCCACCAAGCCCTCCCAGTCCTCCACTGGCCGTGCATCAGGAACCTCTGTTGGCAGATCAGAGAGGATGCAGAGACTGGTAGCACTCACCTGTAGTATTTCTATTACTGACATCAGTTATTAGTCTGGTTTTTTTGTGACTCTGTTGTCAATTTTCATGGCACATATAGGAACTTCTTCACTTTTAGATCTCACCTGTTTTAAATCAGATATTGCAGAAATTTGCTAGTAGATTCAAAAGCTATTAAGGTAGTGTAAAGGGCCTATTGCAGTGTTGTGACATACTCTGACTAATCCCTTTTCCGTGGAACATCATCTTAAAATTAATCAAGTCAAGATATTTTGTTATTTTCTAGTTTAGAAAAATATGAATACATTTAATGGTTAAAACAGATATGTCTCAACATTGTAAAATTTTACTCATTAAATATTTCATAACCCAAAGTTCATAATTCAATGAAAAAACTGTAAACCAAAGATTTCGAGACAAATATGAGGTCTTTGTCATGTGCTTCTCGAATTTAATTAAAATTTGACTAAAATTTGACTATTTCTCCATTTAATTATGGAGAAATATTTTCGAGGTTGATTTTCTTTTTGTCTTTATGTGAGCAAAACAATCTGATCAACTTATATTATGCTTTATATT
The DNA here is from genome assembly GCF_003984885.1 of Neopelma chrysocephalum. Lineage (NCBI taxonomy): Eukaryota > Metazoa > Chordata > Aves > Passeriformes > Pipridae > Neopelma > Neopelma chrysocephalum. The sequence goes on from NW_020897805.1 coordinate 4,990,928, forward strand.
TTGCCAGCTTTTAAATACTCACTCTTTATGTCATGCTAAGCCAAATTAAACATTATTAAAAAGCTCATTGAGTCAGTGAGCAGATTTTAGCATAAAACAGTCCTTTTGCATTATCCACTAGTCCACGCTGTCTCTTTACCTGTTTAAAGAAAAAAACCTTCAAATTACAGAAGAAAAACTTGTCATCTGTTTCATTTGTATGTCTTCTTAACATGGTCTGGCAAGAAAAATCTGCAACTTGCTTAATGAGGTGTGTTCTTTCAGTCAGGTGATAGAAAGTAATGTACTGGGAACCAGCCTAAATAAATCAAAACTTATCACACAGATGTTCAAAAATTATTAGAAGCCTGAAAATGCAAATAAGCATTGGCTAAATTTTTCTAAGTGCCTAAGTCAGATGCCTAACTCTCACTAATTTCAGTGGGATTTAGCTGTCTAACCTGCCTAAGTGATTTTGAAAAATAACACAAGCTGCCTATCTGCATCACTAGGTGCCTAAACACTTTTGGAATATTTGTCCCTGAATGTTCTTAACAAAGAAAAATGACACATCAAAATGAAAAAGTTTAGTCTCAAAGTAGGATCAGAACAATGTTTCAGGGAAGTCTAACCTGGTCTTACAAGAACTCATGACAGATGATTTGTGGATTCCCAATCTTTTTGTAAGTCACAGTACAGGAAATAACTCTGCAATATTGATTCGGATGTCCCAACTGAATTTTGTATCTATCTGATTATGCTTAACAGGCAAGGTCTAAACAAAGACAGTTGTTGACCTGAGTACAATCCCAGATATTCATGTCATTAACATGTGACATTGCTTTTGCTGTAAGTTGCATCCAGTCCTGATGATGAAACACTCCAATGATCCTAGCAATATTCTTTAATGAAGTGCCTTATTTAAGAAAATGTGTTGCATGTGAACTAGCCACGTATAGCAAAATAGTGCCTATTCAAGTTTAATTAGTGTAAGTGGCATATCCAGTGGTTCATGTAATTATTTGCAGATTATACATTAAAATATCAATGTTTTTGATAGTGGTATCCACAAATCTGCAGTGAATATTTAAGCAATCAGTAATCAGCTGACTACAGGAGCATTAACAAATTTGAGTGTCAGTTAATATCACAAGCATCCATTCTTTTTCTAGGTTCTATACAGGAAATTATATATAAACATGTACAAGTCAAGTGGGAGTATGCATTTTATTTCACTTAAAATCCAGTTGTTGAAGGAAGTGTGTTTTGGGGAAAAAATCATATCTATGCCATTTTTCTGCCATACCCTTTCCCCCCAAAATCATGTCCATCACCACAAGGAAGAGTACAAAGATTTGTAATTATTATTTCTTTGGAAATTGTCTTTTCCTTCATGGTAACCACCAGATTTTTTTTATTTTGCATGCTTTTGAATTACCATTTTAAATAATTCAGTCGTTCATGTTTCTCTTTCTTGTCTATCATACAATATTTGAGAAAATTGTATTTAGCATTTTCCACTAGGAACTTATCTCAGAAACACCACAGAGAAGCTAGTCTAGAATTTGGTTGGTTCAAATTTCTGTTCTGTCTCGGAACTGCTGTTGTGCAGGTTCAGGCAAGTTATTCTGTCTTGCATTTCAATTTTCATCTGTAAAGTGAGAATAACACACTGCTTTCTCTCACAGGAATATGGTTGGGAATAAACACGTTACTGTTTATGTTGTGGTTAAATTCTTTACTTCAGAGATAATGTTAAGATAAACCTGTTACATGGATTTGAGTGTAAAACACACTTTGCTCGTAATTTAATGTCATTTTTTTATATACCCAAATGTACAGCAAGATAGTTTTAATGCAGTGGAAAATAGGATAAGCTAAAAATTAACATGCACTTGGGTGTACAGCATACAGTTTCTGACAATCTCTTGCTATTGAACTGGCATAATGGAATAATGTACTTCAGCGAGACATTTATAATGCAGATGGTGCTGCTGTGTTCTATGCAGATGGCACTGAATTACTGCTATGTTCTACAAAGTACAGGAAGTCTTTCATTGTTAGTGTGGGTTGACAGCTCTGAGAAGGAATAACTAGATTCTAGACTGTCTGTCCTTCTAGCTGACTGAATATCTTCAAACCTGGAAATCAGGGAGAGCACGAGGTAAATAGTCCGAGCCCATGTTTCTGTTGCACGAGTTCTGACAGGTGGCAATTCTTTGTCAGCTATTTCTGAATGCCAAGGGTTCAGGATATAGGTCTGAAAAAAGATGGTTCTTTAATCGTGATCAGGAAGGAGGTTTAAAGTGTGATTTTACTCATTTACTTTGTTCTGTGAGTAGTCAGTTAGAAGCTGCAGATGTTATTACACATGGTCTGTAGGCAACAAAGGCACATAAGAAGGCCCTTCAGTGTCAAATATCAGAAACACTGCTCTGCCCCAACATGCTTGTTGGCCATTTTAAAGAAGGGTTGGGATAACAGAAAGAAATTAGCTTTTAATATTGCCAAAAACAATGAGAACTCAAAGGCAGTCCATAAATGATGAGGAACCGGTTGCTTGGCAGGTTGAGTTTTTAAATAATAATGAAGAGGTGTGACTATATCAAAGTGGGTTACAATAATTTTTCTATTCTGTGTAAAAGTAGATTGAGGTATGGAAAAGAGACCTTCTTTGTCCATAAGTTCTTCACAGAGTTCTATCAGGGTCAAAAATGGGAACTTGCTCTCAAGAAAGGTGTCTTGCCTACAGTGATAATATGTGATTACATTTTCAAGAGGAAGAAGTTTATAGAGATTTCAAAAGACCTTTCATGTGAAACCTTGGCATTCAAATATTTAAGTTTTTATTGATTTCTTAATAGTAAATTTTCACACTATTCTTTTTTATTATGATTATTTGAAAGAGCTTCTATATTTCAGAGAACACAAAATGAACTATTAAAGTTTTGTGCTGAATAGTACCCTAACAAAATGCCTGCTAGGGTTGGCAAGTGGAAATATCCTGAATTTTCAATTCTAGTTTTTTTATTGGAAGTGATACTGGAGCAAGGTAGTCAACAGAGATGGAAAAGGTGAACATGTCAGTTGTCTGGAAGACTTATAAATCCTACAATATTCTGAGATGCTTTTTGTTCTTGTTTCACGTATTTTGTTTACTTTAAAAATTAATCTCCTTAAAACTACCTCATTCAGAACTCTGAATCATACCAATAGCTGCCAAGCAGTGATTATTATTTCCCATTATATTTGTGTCTTTTGATTCTTGTAACACCATTGCTCAAGTATGTGTAGAAGAAAACAGTTTGTGTTTCAGGTTGGTATATGTTGCGTAGAACAGCTTGTATGGCTATTCTTCTCTAGCAAACTCTTCTGGAAATGTGGTGATGCTGTAATATGCTCCTTTATCTTTTTTAGCACGACTGCACTGAATATAGCCATCAATGCAACCAAAATCCTTGTGTCTTGGAGATAGTTTTTATTCTGATGAAATGGAGGTCAGTTTTCTTCCAATTTTGCTTTATTATTTAATATACTAGGAGAAAAGGCATTTTATTTCAGGAGACGTGGAATAGTAGCTTTGGAGGGCTGAGGAGTAGATGGACTAATACTTTGTGATCAAAATGGTTGATGATAACTTTGATTTTTTGATGTGAATGAAGCACATTCTCTTGGCATGTGTTCCTTGTTGACCCTATTCAGAGGGGAGGGAAGGGAGGGAGGCTGGAAAAACTTCTTTATTAAATTATTTTTCATCCTATCTGTTGATATTGTTTCTTAATTTGTTTTTTGTTTTGATAATTTGTCAATCATTGTTTTTACAGGTTAAATTCAAATGTATTTGCAGTGACTAAGTGAAATATTTAGAGCTGAGTGTGAGATTAGTGCTGGTTTTTTGACACAGTGAGTGTGGTTTCAGGAGACACTATTTAAGTGTCACCTAGCTCCTGTTTATTAAGAGCACTTTCAAAAATTAAAACTGAACTATAATATAAATATTTAATCTTTGTCTTGTGAATTTTTCCATGCATTTTTTTGTTTATTCAAGGTTTAATTTTGAGAGAGATTTGACCTAACAATGATCCTGTAGAGAAATGTGATAGAAAATTCCATGTTCAGTAGCTGCTTCTTCAAGTCAGAATGTGTTACACCAGTCTGGTTTTGGAGAAGCAGCCAACCAGAAAGCTCAGGGAAAACATAAGCAGTTTCTCTTCTCATGCCAGCTACAGCAGTCAGATCAATTCGACAAAGAAGAGCAAACTAGGCCAGGTGCAACCCTGTTGAACTAAGAGAGGAGATGAAACCTTTTTCTTATGTGGTAATACACACATTCCTGTTTGGCGCGATCTGACTCTGATGGAAAACTGCCTGTGGCAATGAAAAGTATGACTTAAAGCATCAAACAGATTTTGGTGTCTATTCTACTTTATCTGTCCATCAGCAGAGTTTGGTAACACAGCTATTGTGTGCCAGACCAAGTGTTGCTTGGGTTCTGCAGTGATTCCCAGAGAGGACTAATCTGTGACCACCAACCTCCTTTCAGTTAATAAATTAAAATAAAAATGACTTTTTATTATTTTAGTGGTCAAAAGAATAAGTGGTTAGCACTGTAAGTAACTCAGCTCTGCAATTTTATGAGGTGTGTGAATGAATGTGAATTACAACCGTGGCCTTTCAAAGAACAAGCCCCAGAGCAATCTTGACCAATGTGGTGCAGACATTATATTACACATGGCCAGGGTACTGCTTGGGATTTCTTCTTGCTCTGCTTTCAGTTATTTTCCACAGTGCAGCATGTGCAAGAAACATTGTCCTAGCCTTGAGCTGATTTTCTTTCTGAGGGTTAAGGGATCTAGGAAAGTTGTGGTTAGCATTTTTTAAATTTTTTTCTAATATATTTCATTTGTTATTCAATGCTGATGTCACAGAACAGAATTTTTTCATCAGAGTTGACTAATCGGGGTTACTGACAGAAGTCAGGTTAGGAGATACACAGACTGATCTCTCCTGGAGTCTTGGTTTTCTGCCAGCCAGCTAACTGCCTGCCAGCTGATGTAGTCTGCTGACAGTCTTCTTAGCTTTCCAGAGACCTGTCCTGGAGGTTGCTGGGCAGATAGGCTCCCCTGCTACCCACTTGGTTGCTTGCCAGGCTTCCCAAGCTAAGTCTCTGCAGGTGCAAATCCTGCTATTCCATCAAGAAAATAATTTGTTTCTATAAGTAAGGCCCTGTAGCCCCAGGCAATTAGTAAGGCACCAAGTTTGGCATCAGGGAGTGGAAATTTGACAATACATGGAGATTCCTAGGGGTTTGTGGTCTAAGTAATTCCTAACAGATATTCAGGTGACTTGAAACTCGTGTATTGAGGAAGAAAGGAAAAGTCTTGGAATATAGAAAAATCTTTCCATTTGTTTAAATGGTTATATGGAAAAAATCCACTTCAGCTTTGTCTTTAGGTAGAAAATTTCACTTCACAACTTTGCTTCAATGATTTTTAAAACTATTTAAGGAGTTTCTGACATCTTTATGTTCATAGTTTAGGGAGTTCTCAGCTGTGCAGATGCAAGTTTACATCAGAGGTCAGTTCCAAGCCCAGTCATATTTCATGGGTTTTGCAGGCATTTCTGTATTGGAAAGTCAAAACTACATGGTGCATAGGAACCATTAGAAACAAATGTTCTATGTTTTTATTTTTTCCCACCTGCCAAGATGTTTCCTTGATGGTTGAAGCCAAGAGAACCATTACAGATGAAGATTAGATTAAAATAAATTGATTTAGAGTCTACAGGTTGCTGCCTTTGGGGAGATTTTTCTCTATAAAAAAGATTTATATGTATTCTTATACATATGTGTGTTTTATACATACATATGACATACGGTGCAATAGGATGCAGAAAGATAAATCAAATAGGTCTGGAACTATGGAGGGAGGTCTGGATTTAGAAGAGGGGCTCTAAGAAAGCCTGCAAACCTGCAGTGTGTGTAGGTATTTTATTAACGGGTCTGTTTTTTGGTTTTTAAAGTGCTTCAGTCTTTTCTGTACTGTATTAGTAATTTGGAAAATGCAGGGAAATGAGTGTAGGTGTTATGGGGGTCAGTATCTGGCCACATGTGGCAGATTGAAGTACATTGTGTACATCTGCGAGGCCAGCCTATGGAATACAATTTCTGCACTGTTAGAACAGTGGAACTGTGGATGTACACATAAAGGGAAATTCTGGTAAGGTCTTCATATAATTACTATTCTTGAAAGATAATGCAAATTGTCTGTTTTATAGAAGACCCTGTATCATTGTGAAACACATTTTAGTCAGTGAACTTCCTTGAAATATATGGCTTTCCTTCATGGATCTCTAATACAGAGAGCTAACCCAGGATTTTAAGTGTTTCCAGTCCTTTTCAATTGGAGCTTGAGAGTCTAGTTCCATATTCTTTGATGCTAGACCTACAATCTGCTGATTTAGTCACAAGTACAAACCTGAGTTCAGCCTGGCAAGTCAAAAGAATTGCATTTCTTTTGAATTAACCAAAATGCAGGCTAGATGCTGTGTCTATCTTGAGGGATGAGCTGACAATACAAAGATTCGACACCCTGAATACATGTTAAACCAGCAGAGCAAGTTAGTATAAAATCAGTGATTAAATTGTATTGGATCAACACTTAAGTCCACTTTACAGAATAGGCTTTAATTAGTGACCCTTTATGGTGCTTTTTACTGAAGCTAAAATGTAGAGCATATCATACTGATGGACTGCAAAAGCAAGACCTTTCAATGCAGAAGGGTTATATACTGCAGATAATAGTTAATTAACTCTACTTATTTTTTCCCATAAACCTCTTTGAATTTTGTCAGACCATTCAAACAGATAAAATCACATCCACTGCAATAAAAATATCATCTGCAAACACATATCAGCAAATGGAGAGTCTGAAATATAGATTAGGAAAGAAAGGTAATAATTACAGAGGCAATGTGAATACAAGGTAAATCTTTTTGTACAAATAAAAGACAAAAATCAGTATGAAGCTATGACTTTAACAGAGGCACTTGTGTCTGCTGCCATTTCCAGAATCACAGCTTCTGCACTAGCTTCTTTGTTGTCTATCTTTTAAAAATGTGGTAACAGAGAAGAGCAGTTCCTGATTTTCTCTGCCTCTGGCTTTTTTACCATATAGTATATCCAGCTCACACCTCCCTTGTCTGATAATATCTGTGAAGAAAAAGAAAACACAGTAGTGATTTCATTTTTTTTTTGCTTAAATATTTTAAGCCATTGTGGGAGACAGTAGTATAGAAAGAGAACCAATGGCATTTTTATAAATGTTTCTGCAGTTACAGGCACCTGCTTTCTTTCTGTGTGCTGTCTATGTGTTGTCTAATGGACACAGCACAAAAAGGCCTCTTTTTGGCCATGGCATTCATCTTGGTTTCTCTCTATATAATTTGATCTGCTAATAGATCACAGACTGATTTAGGTTGGAAGGGACCTTCAGGATCATCTGATTCCAAACCCCCTGCCATGGACAGGGATGCCACCCACTAGACCAGGTTGTTCAAAGTCCCGTCCAATCTGGCATCAAACACTTCCAGAGATGGGGCATCCACAAATTCTCAGGGTAACCTGTGCCAGTGCCTCACCACCCTCTAAGTAATTCTTCATCTACTGATTTATCAGTGGCAGTTGAAAAGCATTGTTGAATGTTATTATCAAACACGTATTTGTGATATAGTTAAAAGATTATAAAATGGTAAATCTGTAGAATTAGGTTATTTTAATAATCTACAGATCAAAATACAGATATTAATTCCTCCATCATTTTACAGGCATCCTGTTGAACTGATTGTCTAAGTTCAGTCTGTATTTTCATTCAATGCTAGGATTTTTGACATTATGTACTGACAGAGGAAGCATTCTCCTGTCTGAGGCTGTGAAATTCCTTCATGAGGGCCACCAAAAAGAAAACAAATAGCACTAGCTTTTGCACAGCTCAAAAGAAACAACTGGTGACTTAAGGATGAAAGGGTTTATGATTTCGTGTATGGATCATCTCTTTTTTAATGTAATTTTTGATTTATTGATTCAGGTTGAGAAAACGCCCTATAACAGTGGCTTCTTTCTTGACTTCACAACTTTTTTTTCCTAAATGATATAGTGGTACCTCAACATTCACCCTGCATAGCTGGGTAGGGCTGGGTCAAACATGCAAATTATGTGCATCTTTGTACAGCTTAGACCACTGCTGATCTAAGTTTCACAATACAGTGTTTTTTAACTCTACTAACAGATTTTTTTTAAAGATATTCCTATAGATTTAGGGTGTTCCACATATTAAATCTCTTCAGTTCTGCTGTGTTAAGTGGCAAAAGCATGGTTTTAAGACATGAGAGTCTATGTACTACTGTTATGTACAAAGAACTTGCTATTTAACTAAACTCCAATTAGTAAATGCTAGGCTTGATCTATCTTTCAAAATGAGGGACATTATGCATATGACAGCATTATTTAAAGATGTTGTACAGAATTGCTTCACCCTGTCTACAGTAAGACAGAAATTTCTTGATGTTCTCTTCAGCCAGCAACAGCATAAGCAATAATAAAGAACAGCTGCTGAAATAGCTGTATTTTGAGGCCTTGCTTTGATATTGCAGAACTCTTTATTGCCAGCAATCATGTGAACAGGACATACATGAAATTAAGCATATGCTTAACTTGCAGTTTTCTGGTCATGTTGGTGACACAGTTACTGGGTGACTGATAGAGTTGTTTTTACACTGGGCATATTGATCTGGAGTAGACCAGGTGAGACTTACACAGTTGTTTCCAAAGCAGCAGAATTGCACTATGGAGACCATTACAAATTAGGCATCATGGAGCAAACCTCATCCTTTATAGATCTGTCATTTTTTCACTATGAAATGCCAAATGCTGATGCCAGTTTTGATGCCAGTATTGCTAGACATCCTGTAGGTTTGGGTTGGTGCAACTCAGGGTGGCATTTGGCCTTTAGACTGCTTGGAGAGGGGGTAGTTGCTGTGTCCATCCTTAAGATGGAAATGGAAATTACTTGGATAACATACTTTACAAATGTGCACAGTAACGCAGATATGAGTTACTAAATGGATGGTCCTGTCGACTTTTTGTAGTGTTATATATTCCTGCGTTCATTTATCCATTTTGGAATTATTTGCATTGTTGTGATACCTTTCCTGGCTTGCTAGACCTGACCATAAGGACTTACTTCAATTTTGGCTGAAATATGTTAACATCTGTTCCTTTTATTTGGATGTATTAAAGACAGAGAAAAAGGAGAATATAAAAGCAAAACAAAACCAACACCAACAAACAAACAAAAAAATGCAAAACCCAAAAAACCCCAAACAAAACAAAAACAAACAAACAAACAAAACCCAACTCTGTTGAGAGATTTCTGAGAACAATTTCACTTTCTCTGAAAGTTATATTTATGAGTTAGGAATGTCCTCCTATTTAAGATTTTTTTTATGTTTCTGTACAAAATAACAAATTCGAAGAGCTTATTCTAGAGGAAGATACATGAAGGGATCAAATGAATTTCTTGTGATGTCTACTGTGATTCAGTCAAAAAGATTAACTTGCATAGTTTTGGTGAAAGTAGAGCTCTTGCAGAAGGAATATCTCCCCTTTGGTCATTCTCTAACAAGTTATGAGTAAATCCCATGTGAAAATACAATAAAGTGTGTGGGATTTTTTTTTTCACTGTTTTTTTTTTTCTTTTGGACTCTTGAGTTTAAAGACATCACTTTAAAAGTTTGCTGATGTCACTTTAGAACATACTTGTTCCAGCTTCACTGGGCAGCAGGCTGCTTCCGGGAGCTCAGGAGTTAGAGTCAGAAGTACTGCTGTGTAGTTCTAAGGTCCTTAGGATAAGAGCTATACCCCTCAGGGAAGAAATAGGAAGTACACTGCTTTTCACATATCAGATGCCATATGCAATTTTAATACTTTTTTTTAGTTGCAGCATTAGCAGCTGCAAAGTGAATGCTCTTTAGAAAACCATGTTGGTCTATAGTTTCAGGGCTTTCTGTCAGCTGATAGCCTTTAAATCATTCTTCTGTGCAGATAGGCATGAATGGTTGCTTTTGCTGAAAGTGAGGAAGGCAGTGGCACACGGGGAAGAGAATTCTGTAAGAAGCAATAGAGCTCCTGGAGAGCTTGGGGCAATAGGTCTGCAATCCAGTCACTATAACTGGTATTAAACTTGCAGCTGCAGTTTGTTTTCATTGGCTGGAAAAGGCCACCTCTGAGGGTCATGATCTCAGTTCTAAAGAATTGTTTTGCCTTGGAGGTTAGGTAGGCCTCCAGGAACTGCAGATTAGTTCAAAAGGTGACCTGAGAGTTGACCAGAGAGTTTTATTGCAAAGCCTATGTACTACAGTTTGTATGTGCACAAACCTTTGAGGGCCAGGAGACTCTACAGAGCTCCAGTATTCCCAGCATACATTTAGGATGCCAGGAATACTCTTTTGCTGTACAGTTTAGTAGATTGTAGTTACCTCTTTTTATAGCTACCTTGTACATTTTTTGGGCTGGAAAAGTCTGTTGGGTCAGAAAAAACCATGAAGTATCCAAGTTATAGATTGACATGTTTACAAGGAGTAAATGAATGGGAAAAACCATCAGACTCACACATCAGGACCTGAAAAGTAGGTCTGTCTTTAAAATAAATTTTCAATGGTAAAAACAATTGGATGCCAGATTAGGGTGTTGCTAAAATTCCCTCCCTGTATAGTTCTAGAGAAGTTAATTTTGTTGTGCCTTGTGTCTTCACAGAATTATAGAATGGCTTGGGTTGGAAGGGACCTTAGAGATCATCTGGTTCCAACCCTACTGACATGGGCAGGGAACCTCACACTGGATCAGGTGCATCCAACCTGGCCTTGAACACTTCTAGGGATGGAGCATCCACACCTTCTCTGGGCAGCCTGTTCCAGTGCCTCACCAACACCACAGGGAAGAATTTCTTCCTATTATCTGTTCTATACCTACTCTCTTTCAGTTTAAAACCATTCTCACTTGTCCTGTTACTAAGTATTCCTGTAAAAACTTAAATACATTCTGGGTTTTTAAGCATTCTCTTAAGTTTGTTGTTGACAACCATTAGAATGCTCTCACTAACAAGACTATTTCTGAGATGGGTGGTCTGATCCACTATGCAGTTATTCCATTTCTGTACTTACCAGAGATTATAGTATTGTAATCAAAATTTAGAAAGATAAAAATCAAATAAATCAAGTTATTTTATTTAGAACACTTATATAAAGCTTGGTCTAGTTTTCTTGCTACAGGATTACTGGTGATTTCTGAAAGAGAATATTCTCAAAAACATATACAGCTTATTTGAAATAATAAATTTCCAAGGTATGAAGCAAATTGGTGGAGCTTAGTCTGCTTTGTTCAATCTTCTTTTTCACAAGCCTTGCTTCTTACTTCTTAGCTGCTGCATAAGATCCATGGTGAGCTTTGTAGGCAGAAAGTCTCTTTCTGCAGTTCACAAGAGAATGGTCTATTTGCACAGAACGGGGTAAAGGATTGGTAAAGAGTAGGGGGTTTGGTGGAATGAGATTTGAATTAAATCAGATGATCTTATAAAAATTTGAGACAAAGAGGTAAAAAACCCCAGGAGATTTAGGAATCATATGTATAGATTTGCTTGTTTTATTGCTCTCTAATTAGAAGCTGGGGTTTTTAGCAATGTTTTTTGTCATGTTTTGTGGCAGAAATTGGTTCAGCTGAAATAGATTTTATGTCTGCAGGACAGAGGATTTCCCAGCATATTCCTGTATAATGGCAGCTTACATGATGTTAATTGTGGAGCACTAAAAGCTCAAAGTATGTAGGCTTTGAATTCATGCATTCAAAAAGCATCCAAATCAATGTGAATTTGCCTTTGCTCTTTTCTTTGAACACTTGTTATTTGGTTTTAATAAGTCCCTGGAAATAGAACAGGAAATAAAAGAGTGAAAAGACAGATTGGTGGATGTTCTTATAAATTCCTGTTTGTGCATGTGTGAGTTAGGGTGGGGCTGTTTGGTAGATCTTGTTACCTTTGTTAAGATTAAAAACAAATAAGTAGAAAACCCCATCGAACTACAAAGGTCCCTCGAAACTATTCATTTGCTGTGAAGTATCTTTTGAACAAAAGCAGAGAAACAGATTCCTATTATACTTTTCTCCTCTGAATGACAATGAAAATCTAGTTATGTTCTTCATTCTATTATACATTTTAGCAATGTATGTTGTCTATTTTAGCAATTCTACGTGGTTTAGGGGAATGTACATTTATTCTCTGCACTCTCTCAGTGTGTTCAGTCTCCCTATTCATGCACCCTGGAAATAAAAATGAATAAAGATATTTTTTTTTAATTGACGATGCAGGCTTGCTAGTGAAGTGGGCTAGTTATTGAATTACACTGTAGGAGCAACTTCCCATGCCCAAGTCCTGTGATGTATTTTCAGGTGACCAGTGATCATAGGAGAACTGTGTAAATCTCTGCAGCTCCCAGGGAAAAGTGTGTATTCACAGAATGGTTGAAACTGGAAGTTGGCAAGGCTCATGTCCAAACAACTTTTGAGTATGTCCAAGAATGGAGAGTCTATAACCTCTCTGAGTGGCCTGTGACTGTGCTTGATCACCCTCAGAGCAGAAGTAGTTCCTCATGTTCAGAGGGAACCTCATGGGTTTGAGTTTGCATGTATCACTTCTTGTCCTGTCACTGAGCACCACAGAGCAGAGCCTGGCTCCATATTCTTTACACCATTCCTTCAAATATTTATATATATATATGAGATGTATAAATTACCATGGTATCCTTATGTTAAAGTGCAATGTTTGGGTTTTTTTTTAAAAACCCAAATAGTTCCGGAATAATCTATATGCAACTGTCTCCAGCAAAATCTTGATTTGACCAAATGTTTCTACTTCCTACTAGAAGTATCAAAGCATGTATTTTGCTCAGCAAATTTGCAGACATCAAGTTTGTGGTGTACTCTGTGTTATGGTTATTTTGACTAATGCCTTGAATTAAAATCATTGTCATAATTCATTTACCTGGAAGTATTGTCAATTCATGGAGAAAGTTTACACTGATTTGGTGTTGGCCCTACACGCTCCTCACTTTTCTTCAGAATACATTTTTATTAGTGGTGATGGAGATGAAAAAATGAAAAAAACCAAAACCAACCACCTTTAGGAACTAAAAGCACCTCTGGTCCCTCATCTCCCTTCACCTGGCAAGCAAAATGTAATAGTTCTTATTTTCCCCATTTTCTACTACCTGTGTTCACTCTGTCTACAAACCTGAAGTCAGAGAAATAAGCACAGTGACATGCAGAGAAATACGTTGCACAGAGTGATTTCCCTTCTGAGGGAAATCAGATATGCGGGTGGGAAGTAACAGAGAGTCGAGACTGATAGCACTTTGCCATCCATCACATCATTGGTCAAGTTGTTAGGCTTCTCTGAGCACATAAGACTTGGATAACAATGCCACAGGACTTGATGCTTTCAGTGTATTAGTTCGGGATTCATGTGCTACTTGTCGTTCATAATGAATTGTTACTGACTTGACAGAAGTCAATGATATCTGTTCAGTTACATGTGCATTTTTACCAGTTGCACAGATGTCATTCACTCAAAGAGTAGCCTAATTTGCATTCTCAGAGCACAGTCCAAGAACTAAATCAATGTGTGAGACTAAAATCCTCCCTTTCTGCTAGAAATTGCTACTCCAAGCCAAGGTCAGACCTACAGCTCAGACACAAAAGACAGATCTCTGGTACTAATGCATTGAGAAGATGTCTAATTATAAGGCTGTTGATGCAGATCATATTCTCATTCTTAGATGAATTCAACTGTACTTCTCTGATGCTGATAATTATAGAAGTTCCCTCTGCAGTACTTTGTGCATCACTTATTTGGTAAGTCATAGAAAGAAGCTGGCAGGCAAGATTCAGTGGAAACCCTCAGATTCTTCCATAATAAGAGTTTAGTGATGTTAATGTGTAGAATTTTCTGGCATAGAAAATGAAATAAAAAATTATTGTGGTGAACAATGATCTCCTCATTACCTCAAAAATGGTAATTGTATCTATTTGTCATCACAGTAGGTTGAGAACAAATCTTATAAATCTGTCCACTGACCTGAGAACATGTGAGTGTTGATGGAACCTCAGAAGGAGGATTTGCCAAAACCTCAGCTGGTATACATTGATGCTTTTCCCTTCAGGGCAATGGAGTTACATTTATTTACATCAGTCTACCATCTGGGCTTGTATTTTAGGAACTGAATTTGATTGTCAAGGATCTGGAATTCAGTCAGTCTCTGTATTACTTTTAACTTTATACTGAAGGTATTTAAATAATCCTTTGTTCTCCCTTCAAGATCCCCTGTCAGTTTTGTCACTCATTCCTTTCTCATTCCCATGACTACCTTTTTTGTATGCAAGTTTGGTTTTCCTCACTCTAGTTCTGGTAGAAGGCTGATGGTCAGGGATACTCCACATAAAATTACTATGTAAGTAGACACACAGCACTTCATTAAGATATGATAGAGACTCGTCCTCTGGGGATTCAGTAGCGCTTGGACAGTGAGCATTACACCATATCACTCTTGTTTCTGAGGCTTGGCTTGTTTAGAAGTTTGTGAATATTCCTGGTGTAGCAGCTGTGTTTGTGAGAGAAGAATTGTTCCTCTTTGACTGTGTTGTCTAAAGCTGCATGTGGACGTGCAGAGTGCATCCTGGCTTACACTGAAAAAGGAAAAACAACAACCAAAGAGTACCAAACAGTGGTCTGTTTTGTTCAGTCATATTTAGAGGTTTATGAAAGTGCCAACTACCTCCAAGCTAATGAAATTGATTTATTTATGTACCTAACTATGTTCTTATTTCTTTTGCAAATATACAAAATTTCATGATTCTTGATCCTGCTCTATATAGAAGTATCACAGAATTCATTAGAAGCTTGATGAATTCAGCAGCAGAGAAAAGTGATAAATTATGTTTTTAAGAGTTTGGACAAGAAACTCTTATGTAATTCTATAAAAGAACAGTGATGATTTTTCCCTTTTCCACTGACATGAAATTAAAACCTTAGAAGTTTTTTAAGGTAGACTTTGAGAAAAAGAGGTCCAAGGCACTAAGTAGTACACCCTTACTAAAGATATGAGATATGGAAAACCTGGGTTCATTTCTTTGCTTTCCTTTGCTTCCTTAAGCAAGCTGTCTCCCACATCACTAGTGAGTGCTCCATTGTCCCCCTGAGATATTCTTCTTCCATGACTTGTACAGATATTTCATCCTAAACCCAGGAACCCAACTCATCAGTCTTTGGAGGGGAAAAAGTACTGATGAATTCTCATTACTACTGATCAGTCTTAGGTTAGTGGATTGTTGTGGGGAACTGGAGACTACATTGCACTCTTGATTTCCAATCAACTTGGTTGCCTTTGAGTTTAACATAAATCTCAACTCAAAATCTCTACTAAAAACGTAAAAGAATTGTTCCTCTTTCCATATTAAATCTTCATCTGCTGGAACGAAGAAAAACCCAGAGGAAAGGAAATACTAAAAGAACTCTTCCAAGTTGTGGAAAAGTTAATTGGCTTTGGTTTAAAATCTGAGAAAGGGTTATGAGTTAGTTTTGAGTTTCTCGAAATGCAAGTGCTTATCCTAATTATATATTAAATGGTTTTCAAAGACTGTTTTCTTTGATCCTTATAATTTCTGAATAGTGATTTAAGTGCTCATATCCTTAATATGTACTGTTAATTTCAAATTGTTGCTTACTGCTAGATGTCCTGTTTTTAAAACCTCTTTCACTTGCTTTTCACAGCTAAGTTATCTCAAATTACCCATCTTCTTTCTTAACCTGCATGCTGCATTTGGAGGTTCAATAGTTAGTCACTTGCTGCTTCTTTCATTTTATATCCAAATTCTGACTGCAAATTATTTTATTTATAATCAGCAGTGGGGACACCTGCTCTTGACATGTGAGAACATTCTGGTGACATAACCTGCTACCAATAATAGAAACAGCACTTCGGGCCTTCATTATCAGCTGTGCGATGCTTCCACTGCCCTGCCAAGTCACACATCATAATTCCACACACTGAGAGATAACTATTTCCCAGAGAGGGAGAAACCAATCAGTGAGAGAAAGATTTGTGTTGGTTTTGAGTAGTGCATGACTTCTAAATATTCTTAAGTGATACATTTGGCTTTGGTGTCAGGTGTTTCTTTATTGATGTTCAGATCCAGGACTAATAGGAGGAATTTTAGTGCATTCTTCCTTGGTTAAAACAGAATGGTTTATACTTTGAAAGTGTTAGAGTTAAAAGTAATGGGAATTGCAACAGAAGTAGTTTCAGCCAGTTAGTTATTGAAATACTTTGGCTATCACTTTATTTTTATTCACCATTTAAGCCCTATAGCAGTGAGATTGTTGACTTACATAAGAAACCACCATTGCAATTAATATCCCTGTAAAGGCTTCTGCACCAAATTGACCCTTGCAGGGCCTGGAGTCATTTAGCAATCTGTGCTGTGAGGTGTGCAGGGTATTACATTACTAACACAAACAATGCTTTGCTGTGCTGAAATCTGTACTGAGGCACCCTAATGTACTGGTTTGTTATCTTATGCCGATCTGATGGCGTCAATGCCTGTGTCACCTCTGTACATCCATACCCTGATTGGAGATAGGCCTGATAAAGCTCTGAAGCAGACATTTGATTTTTTCTTCTTTTTTTTTTGCTTTGCTATTATTTTTATATCCATTAAAACCCGTCTGATTTCTGAAGGTCTTCATTAAGATTAAACATCCAGTTTTCTCTCCTTAAATAGCAGCAGTGAAACTAATCTTCCAAGCTTCCAGCTTGCTTGTCAGAAGTTGGTTGTCTGAGTTACAAGATGCATAAATTGCACTAGAATTTGCCCTGCCATCCAGTACATCAGCTCTTAGGCAGATCTGTTTTCTTCATAAAAACATCAGAGTTACAATGTTGCTTT
The DNA here is from genome assembly GCF_003984885.1 of Neopelma chrysocephalum. NCBI lineage: Eukaryota > Metazoa > Chordata > Aves > Passeriformes > Pipridae > Neopelma > Neopelma chrysocephalum. The sequence goes on from NW_020897805.1 coordinate 5,007,954, forward strand.
CTGCAGGAATGATTTTCTCACCAAGATGTTATAGTTTCAGAACTAAATGCATTTCCAGTCTTTTGGAACATATACAACATCCTGAACACTCTTGATTTACATACCAGGTGGCAGATATGGAAAGTTTCTGCAGTCCACAGCAGGGAAGAATGAGAGAAATGGGTTTGCAAATGCATAAAGATGGAAAGAGTCTGAGATGGGTATTCTTTGAAAAGATCAGTGAGTTCTTTTTCCCTCTTCTGCTATTTGCAAATTTGCTAATTTTAAGTAATTTGTTGTTCAGAATCACTCAGCAATGTTCCAAGTGAGTAAAAGTCTCTGGACCATACAGAAATGATGTTCTCACTATGTCTTTGCTATTTGTTGTTGCTATCACTATATGTTGCCATGGCAATATTTTTGTGCTGTGACTGGTTAAGTGTGGCTAGCAAAGAGCAGGGAGAATATGATCGATTTACTATGCTTTTGACACAGTGTTGTGAACTTATGAATGTGTTGGGTGTTTTTTCCCTTTGAAAAGAAGTAGTATGACAGGGTTATGCAAGTTTTAGGAATTTCTTGACGTAGGCAGCTGCCAACACCAAAACCGTGTTTATTTCCTCAAGGAATGAATACTGGTGTGAGCCTCAAATGCATGTCTTTTGTCATCATTCAAATCAGATGTTGTTCATACAGAGATAAATATATGCAGGCCAAGTAAGCAGTGAATCCAAAATAATTTTCTGACTCACATGGCTGTTCTTGTATGGTCTTGCCACCTTTCATCCAGCTGTAAAGACTGCGATTCTCTAAACTATGCCTTCACTGAGAACAATCACGTAACTCTGAGAAACACTGGAAAGCAGTAAAAAAGATTTTAAGAGATTCTCACACCACTTTTTATCAGCAAATAAAACTGCTGATCTTTGTGGTTTAGTCTTTGTGGTTTTTGGTGGATTTCAGTTGGTAGCTTTTCTGTTTCCTCTCCCTCATCTTCTGCTGCATGCGAAGGTTTATTCTGAGTGTAACAATGCACTTTTTTTTTCAAGCTGGTGTCTTTCTAAACCCAGTACCAGCAGGAAGCAAAGCTAGCTTGTTCTTGAAAGATATAGTTCATTGCTACCCACATATCCCAGAATACCTGTCGTGGGACCCCACTCTGCCGAGCTACCACAGGAAGTTCTAAGAAACCAAAACACAGTGTAACAATTATGTCCCCCAGAGAGACACAGACTCCCCGTGCCATGCATTTCTCCTATAGGGGAATCATACGGAGTTTAGATGATGAGTGCTAGGTGATCCCAAATGATTGCCAATTTAATACTTCACATAAATGACATGGGAATGTCACTTTGTAAAAGACTTACAGAAACTGAAGTATTTGAAACCATTTATTAATCCTTCTTTTTAAAATGATGATTGTTCTTCTGGGAGAACCAAAAAAACCCCCGAATTTCCAGTTAGCTTCTAATGCTTTTGATGTCAAACATAACACTAATTCTGAAAACAGTAATAATTTTAAGGATATTTCATCTGATTTTAAGAGGGCCAGAGCACGCTAGCTTCTAATGGAAATTAATTGTAACTATAAATGCTCAGACCCATACATGCTAGTAAATTTTTTGGCATCTAAATGTTATATATAATGTTGTATTGGCCTTATATCAAAGGTATTTTTGCTTTTGAGTGAAATAGGTCAGGACCCTCTTAGTAAAGCTGGTAAACACAGATTCAGCAACTTGCATACAGCATATCTGAATTTGATGAAAAATGGGAAAGGACGAATGATTAGTTTGCCTTTTTTATGTTAGCAAATTAAGAAGGAAAAAAGGTAACATACAGTGCTACTCATTGTAGCCTATTCATGCCAAGATTCAGCTCTTAAATGTCTTCAGAGCTACTGTTGTAGCTACAGTAGCAAGAAAAAAATTAGAGAAAATCCCTTGAACTGTGACAATGAAATTACCATAGCAGATTTCATTTAGAAACCATTTAGCAGCTGAAACACAGTGCTCTTTTTGTACCCTAATCTAGAACTCTTCCTCTTTCCTTTATGATAGATATTCTTTCCTGAGTACACACTTTGAATGAGACTAGAATATTACTGGTTTTCAGGCGAGATCTCAATGAAGTTTGCATATTAAATCAGAACTAGTTATACTGACTTCAAAGGGGATTTGAAATACCAAAGCTAGCATGTACACTGGTGTTGAGAAAAAGTGAAAGCTGTATTTTGGTTAGGGATTCTGCCTACCTATCCAGATTTTTACTTCTGTATCGTTTGTGCAAAAAACAGCAGGTGTATAAAACACTTGCAGCAAGTTGTATGAAATTGTCTTGGCTGAAATAAGCAGATGTAAGTAGGACCTAGTTTTAAATACAGCTAATGCCTCATATGAAGAGCTCACTGATTTCTCTTAATGGACAGGAAAAATCTGCTCATCCAAAGCCAACTATTACAGTATTTTCTAGAAAGATCCAACACAAGATATTTTGGGATGCCTTTGTTAAAAGGGAAAGATGAGGATGGGAGCTATAGTGGTAAAATATGCAAGAAGTATGCAAAAACACACTAAGGTTGGAACAGAAGTCATTAGAAAGCTGCAGCATAACAGGGTAAGAAAGAGACATTGTTGAGAGACAGGTCAAACAGCTCTGAGGAGAAATGATCTTTGTAAATCAAAACTTCAGCATGACACAGGAGCCTGTTCCTCAACGGTCACTTAATACCTCAGCATTACATTAGCTCAGTATTGTATCATTAGTTCATTGTTTATAGCTTTTTGTAAGTAGCTCAGTCTTTATATTAAAATATTCCATGGTACAGAACTGTCATAATTTTGCCAATACTTTAATTTGACTGGTAGCTCCTTTCTTGTTCCATTATTATCATTTGACAAAAATTCTTTGGCAATGCAACTTCTGCCCTGGTATTAAGTAGCATGTCACCAAATTTTAGAGTTATTTTGCTTTGTTTTCTGTTTCTGCTTTTCATTTCATTATGACTTTATCTCACTGTGAAACAGAACACACTCCATCAACTTTCTGTGTGCGTGTGTTTTTGTAAATTGTGTTCTGGTTTGAAACTGGCTACAGTTTCCGAAGTGAAAATTCATTTCAGAGATGTAAATGAAAACCATTTTCTTAGTGTAATAAAATAAAGAAATGATAATGTCAATAGTTTTTTATTATAGAAACTACCTGAATTAAAATTAAGTTGGCATATACAACTGGTTTTTAGAGCTGTATGAGTGGAATTATTTCCTTGTAGTCAGTTTAACAGGCTAGTGCATGATGCCCTGAGCATAAGAGCATATTCTAGTTATTAAATGCCAGAACGGTCCCTCCCAGCACTACTTCTCTACTCTGTCATGCATAGAGGTGGGACAGACCAGATTTTTCCTGACACCTGAATAAGCTTCAGCTGCTGAAACAGTCCTTTAAGGCCAGAAAAAAGCTAGCCCTGATACTGCTGCCCTTTTGATGGGGTCTGCTCAGCCACTGGATCGGTGTAGGTGGGAAACAATGTTTGAAGCTCCTTTCCTAGTCTTTTGATGATCCCAGCTTCCCCTAAATAGAGAAATGAGTACATGGCACGTTACAAACAGCAATGACGCTTTTCTATTTGTTAGTTATGTTCAGAAGCTTCATTTAAGTAGATCTGTGGAGTCATTCAATTTGTAATAAATAAGTTCAGCTCCCAATTACCCAGCTGACTGTTTGTTTTTATTTAACTACACCATTTTTCATTGTGCTGCAGGGTATATTTTGCAAATTATGTCACTTCTAGTTACTCTCTTGAGTCTGATTGATGTTAGAGCACTGACCTGAGATGGAAAGTCAAATACTAAAAAGCAAAATAACATTTGGTTCATCATTGTGATACTCAAAAATGATATTTGCAACTGTTCCATTAGTCCTGAGTCTGGAGGGTTTTGGGGAGATGCTGCGTTATGCTGAATGTTAGGCAGAACTACAGAAAGCTTAATGAATGGTTGTTCTGCTTGGTCGATTTTGCCACAGCTCTGCTAAAATTCTTTCAAAAACTTGAATCTTTACTTTGTAAGGGACTCATATCATCAAGTATCTCAGAACAATCTAAGAAAGAAATAAAAAAATCCTGGACTTCTTTTCTCCTTTTTTTTCCCCTGAAGGCATATTTTTTGCAGACTGTAGGGAAGATGAAATACCTGACTAACTACAGCATCACATGCACCAAGAGATGCATGAGAACTGCAAATGTGCTCATTGCTTGGCTGGTGATACAAAAGAAGTGTCTTTCTGCCCTTCCCCATTCCTTTACTACAGAAAAGCAAGACACTGTGGAGTCTAAATTTTATATTTAGCTGGTAGTAAGTTGAAAACCTTCCCGATCAAAAACTACACTGTCACTAGAATTAGTGAGACAACTGTAAGCAGATTTCCACTGCTGCAGGGATCAGAAAGAAATTTTGCTTACTGTGTAATTAGTCTGAAGTGTTTGATGTGTGATGAGCTGTTTGGCCACTGCAGAAGATGAGCTTCTGGACTTGATGGACAAAGGAAAGGACTGTGTGACAACTCCTGTATGTGTACAGTGTAATGGAGTCCTGTACAAGAACAACATATAATATTATCCATTTGTTCACTGATAAGCTCGATGAATCTCTGACTTGCACTAAATTCTTAGAGAAGCAGAGATTAAGCAGATAAGTGATAAGGATCCCCATAAATCAGTCAGAACTTCTCAGTCTACAAGTTCAATGGAGTCACCACATGCAAATGAGGATAGAGAAGTGTATTTCCACTGAACAATTTTGTCACATCCTTGTGTAATAGGAGCAAGATAAAGCTGACAATGCCATAAGGCATGGAATCAATGCATAAGCTACCATTGCAGAGGCTGGAGATGCATAAAGCTGTGTTTTTAATTTGGGGACTGAGAGCTATGTGGTTTACAAGGGGAAGGAGAGATCAAACAAGGGTATGTCAGGTGGCCCCAGAGAGACTTTTAGATTATAACAGGGACTGGAGTAATTTTTGACATGCTTTTAACTTCCTGTGCTACTAGTAGAAGAGAGTTTTTGAATTTTGCTTGTCAGAATTATTGAAGAAGTAGCTAATAGTTATGTGAATAAGGGATGCTAGGTAAGTGCCTAATTTTTAGAGGATTTCTTTAAGCTGGTGTATGAAATTCTTGAGTTTTGTAAAGATGCATTTCAGATATGTGTGCAAAGCGTTTCAGGATTCTTTGAGATGAAAGACAACCTATGTAAATGCAAAATATTAATTCATGCAATTCATGAATTTAATTTTTGACAAATATCACAGTTCATCATGTAACCACTTCTGGATTTCCCCCCCAGATTTAGGAGAACAGCAGTCAGATGTTACATTGTACATTGGAAGGTAGATAAAAAAGAAATCTATTTTCGTATTCATTGACTTTCTGAAAATATATATAGCAGTTAAAAAAGAAGTGTGATGCACACATAGAATTTGAAGTTATCATAATCTATATAATAGTTATATTTGATATTAACTGTTGAAAAGGTTGTGCCTTTGAAAGTAAAAGTAAGATTTCCTTTCAAAGGTTTTTTCTGGAATTCGTTTGTTGAAGTATGAAGCCAGCTGTTGAAAGAGACACTGCCTTCCCCATACATGTGAATATTTTAGTGTTCTGTTTTTTTTTCAGGTAGTTTATAATTAATTCATTGAAAATTAAAATCCAGTTGGGAGAATAGATAAAGAAACAAATTTTCCCTGGCTTCTTCCAATCTGTGTCCTAAAGTCCTGAAAGAATGAAAGTAATATGTTTAATAACTAAGTGCACAAAAATACTCACATTACTTAAATTGCATTTACAATTGTATTTGAACTGAAAATTGGTTTATTAGTACTTCAGGTTTCTAATAAATGAGACATTTAAAACAACTTTATTTAACAAATAAAATTTTAAATTGCTTGTTTTCTTTCTCTTAAGCAGATACCAGTTTCTGTGCTAATATTATTGATAAATGTAAACTTTAAAAAAAAATTCTTACCCAAACTTGAAAAGTTATTTCCTTATGTATTTTCTGAGATAGTACAGCTAAACATTAGAAATGAAGTAATTGTAAAATATTCATATATAGCCACTAAATTAAATACATTTGTATACATTCAGTGCAGCAGAAGAAAATACCAAATTATATCCAAAAAGGGTCAACCTTTCTTTTGGAGAAATTATTAAAATGTAAAAGGGGGAATCAAATTAAAAATTACCTATACAGAATGAAAGTTTTGGTATTTGTGTAATTATAGTTAAAACCAGTGATTTTTGTCGCTTCAATTTCAGTCACTGCCTTTGATGTAAGTCAAGAGCTGGTTTGCTTTCAGATAGGAAAACTGCTAGATTGTGCATCTGATATTAGAATAAATATGTAGGGGAAATCAATTAAACTTGTCATATTTTGATAGAAAATATTCTGATAAACAGCAGATATGGAATTATTGGAATTATTACTACCTGTAAAAACTATGTTTTGAAGGCAAGACAATTAATAAATCATCTGTGGTCTTGGAAATGTACAGCTCATACTTTTTATGCAAATACCATGTAAGAAAAAGTCATATCTCTAGGCCTACCGTCAAGAACACACAGTCCATTGCTCTGAAGAGAAGTGCTGCTAGGAGAACCAATGCAAATGGAGTTCCTTTTCTCAGTAGAAAGCTCCTAAACAGAGTTCAGCCTAAGTTCAAAGATTTTGTTTTGTGGAAATAAAATATGCTTGCACTGTTCTACACTTTGAGATTATAGATTCATCACCTTAGGTGGAAGGTGCATAAATACTTGGCTGTCAGGCATATGAAAATATTAACTTGACTCCCTTTATCTGGTTTTCAGGATTTCTGTATTTCCTCATTCAGGGCTGAGCCTGAGCAGTCTTGGTTATGGCATCTCCACCTTTTTGTTTCCCTTTTATGATTTTGCTGGAAATAGATAATGAATTAAATCCATTTAAAGCAAATTGGTGTTTAGATGTATATTAAAATGAACCTAGATTACGATACAAAACCTTTACCTTTTCTGATTCAGACAAATTCTCTTTGGTACAATAAGATCTTTTCCTCACAACGTAGTCCACAGCTAATTCCAGTGAATGTGATGGAATAAGACCAGTATGAAACTGAAGCCAAATTTTCACAAGCAATATCAGAATGCACAGATAGATGTACAATAAGAGATCCTGACTGAAACCACCAATAAGCCAGCATTATATAGATTTTAGTTTGGTTTTCTATAGGAAGGAGGTTTATGTATCCAAACTGCCTGTATCTGGCTGCCAGTGATCCACTGTCAATTTTTAACGCCCTTGTCTGCTTCCAAACCCAATCTGAAAGATTAGTAAGGATCTCTAAGATAAATACTGTGCTAGAAGTCTTGATGCTTGGGAACCAGAAAAAGGAAAGACCCATAAAGTGCTCCAAACGAAGGAAAGGCTGCAGGGTGCACTCAGGAAACCTAGAGAGGCAAGAGATCTTGGAAAATACCCCAGGAGTAGATGGAACAGCTGAAGCTCATACCTCTGCAAGTGTGCAAATCCACCAACATGTTTCTGTGTGCACTGCAATACGTTTCATTAACTTTAATTTTCAACCAACATTCCTCTGGCAACTAAAACAAACATTCAGAAAGGCTGGACTTGATGATCTTGGCGGTCTTTTCCAGGTGTAATGATCCTATGATAGGTGTGGCTCTGTGGAAAGGGTTTGGAAATACCTGCTCAGAGGTGATCTTGTAATCCAAATTACAAATTAATCTGATCAAAATGATGACATTCTTATTCAGATTTCTATAGTTTTTGGTGCATGTGTTTTCAGTTTGATGAGAAATGCTAAACGCATCTTTTAGTGTTTATTTGCCTGGTTCTTGATTTCAGGTTTTTAGTAGGAAGAGTAAATTGTAACTTCTCTAAATAAGGTTATCAAAATGTGGATGCATATCATGGGTGTACACTGTGCATACTCTTTCGTAATATTAGTTCTTACTATTCAACCTGGGCTGTAATTTTTGTATTATGTACATAATGCCTAAGGGGTAGCTGAAAAAATCTCAAAAAACCTTGAGGTTTATTCTAAGGCAGGTTTTAAACCCACATTTTTTTCATTGTTGAAATTAAGTCTTAAATATTTATCTGCAAATTAAAGCTTCTGTAGATCTAAACTTCTGAAAAATGCACCGGTTTTTTAAGTCCCACAAAGAACTGAAATTTGCAGCTTCTCTATAAACTTGAGTCATTACTGATGAGATCCTTGAAGTTTATTGTTTCAAATCAAGCTGATGACTGGTGAAAGCAGTATTTCATGGGCAGAAAAAGTCCCACTTTTCCTTCTCTTTAAGTCCTCTTTTAATTATTACACACTTCAGTAGACACTTAGCCTGACTAGAAATTATCCTTTTACCCAAAATTAATACGAATATTTACCTAGAGGCTCAGCATTTTCCTTCACTGCAAACAACATTTTTGTGTCATGTCAATTCTGGCAAGGAAGCCAGATTAGACATTCCCAACTCTCTCTGCCCCCAGACATTCATTTCAGCACAGCAGTTTGTTGCCTTCTCAATTGCACTGCTACAACAGCTTTTGAGAATAAACTGCAAACCAGTCAGCTACAGGGTTTCTGGTTTTAGAAAAACAACTAGAGCAAAAAAACCCATCCCTCTACAAAAATTAAGGGTGTCTAACCTTAAATAAAGATAATTTCAACCTTGCAATGTAACCGTGCAAACAGCAGCGTGGGCAGAGCAGAGGAGCAGTAGCCAGGGTTCATTACCTCTGCCTGGCAAGACCAAAAAGGGTGTTTTTCTGAACTTTTGGGGGTTTCTCCTCCAATTTTGGTGCATTATCAAAATGTGAGACTTTACTTGATGATGAAGAAGAGAATTTAAACTTCATGACAATATAATTAGGAATTTTATGTAAACACAAGGAAAGATTAGGTGTACATAAATGTAGCCAAAAGGACAGTGGAAGAGGCTGAAAGCATCTTCTGACACATAAATGAAGGTAGTGGATGGAATTAGTGTACTTCTGGATTAGGTGAAAGCTCTTGTAAAGAGTTCTTATATAAATCTGGGACCTTAAAAGGCACTTTCTTAAATTGTATTTCCAAACTGGAACTGATTTTCATTTACCTGGAAGTTTAAAACTTCAAAACTGTAGTGTTTATTAGGGCAAATCTGAGAAGTTTAAAATTGCTAAATTATGTCTGTGAAGGCAAAACCCTAAACTTTTAAAATGGGAAAATGATGGTGTTAGGAAAAAAAGACATTCTAAAATAGTTACATCCCATGCAAATCCAGTCAGTCGTGATAGTAGGCAAGATATAAGCCCTTCATAAAAAATAGGAAAACCATTCATTAAAAAATAATTAACCCCATAATTATATATTTTATTGAATGCACTTTACAGATGTCCTTACAAAAACCCATGGAGCATTCCTTGATGTTTAGTAAAACTGAAATGCAAGAATTTTTTGTTGTTGTTAGTGCTCTTCATCTCATCTGAATTTGTAGCATTGTTGGCATTTAAAAGTGGCTGCAACTTCATTTTAGGAGACTCTTCATTACATGTGCGTTGCAATTCTGACTAAAATTAATCCAATTGACACAGAAGGGTTCCTTGAATCTGAGTTTCTGCCTTTGGTAGAAGGCAGAACTCAACTGAGGGAGGGTTAAAAAATAGGAAATTTATTTATAAACTCTGTGAACAAAGAATGACTGACCACTTTTGTTGGTGAGTTTTACTTGACTTCTTTTGTTTTGCTCAGGTCCTGGTACAAAGTCAGCAGAGGCCAATGTAAAAGCAACATGATGGAAGGCATAGAACAGATGCCTTGTGTTGAGATGGTAGGGATGCCATGGGTTACACTTCTGGCTTAGCTGCACCAGTCCTTTGTCATCTCAGGTAAGTCACTTACCTGCTGTGTGTCTCAGTAGCAGTTACAATTCTCCCTATCTCATGTAACAACTTCAGTAAAGAGGAAGGTGATAAGAATACAATTACACACACAATTATTTCTTACAATAACTTAGTAGTGTGATTTGTTGTTGCTGACTATGTCGTAATTAATTGTTAAAATAGTGTATTTCACTTTCATTAGTTTGAGGGTTTTTGCCTGTACCATTTTCCTCATGTGCCTCTTTGTCTCAGTGATAGTTTTAAGAATAGAAAAAGTAGTCCCTTGCCTAGAACATCAGATGTCAACCTTGTCTTTACTTTGAAAATAGGGTTCAAGTAGTACTCAGGTCAGACAGCTGATCTGCTCCCATTCCTCCCTGAGAAGCCCAGGTATGTGTGTAGCAGTTGTTGCTGGGCAGGAGAGTATCTCTGTGCCCTCAGTCATGCCTCCTTTGTCCCTTGCAGCTTCAGGGCTGTCCTGCTCAGTGAAATGCCCTTCCATTTCACTCCTCTGCATGAGAGCCAGCTCTGGTCTAGCTACTCCCTCACCCTGCTTATCCAGCAGCACAGAGCACATGGAGAGAAAGGGTTACTGGGGTAGGGAAGGTAGGGAAAGGGCTTCTTGAACACTAGTAGGAGTCATTAGTTAAAGAAGAAGAGCTGAGGGCTAGCTCCTGGAGGTGGCGGGGAGTACTCTAGAACACAGTGTTTTGTCCAAACTTCACTGAACCTTATTTGTAGAACCCAAAGGTTCTCTGTTGACCACAAGAAATATTGGATAACCAGAACTGTTTTCCCTGAACATAAATTACAACCTCATCAGCACAGAGGTTGTCCAACTTAATTTGTGATTTGATGCTTACTTTAAAGTTCAGACCAAACAATTTCCTTAGTAACACCTAACTAAAAGAAAAATAGTGTACAATTAACTCTTTTGGAGATTACAGAAAAAGCTCATTGTTGTGACTTTTTAAATTCTGGTCACAGATTTCTACTTAGAAGAGAACTTTTTCATGGTTTTAATTACCGTTTAATTCATCTCTATCTTATCTAAATGGCCAGATAAAAAGCATCCTAGCTATTGTAGTTCATGTCCAAAAGCTGTTATCATTTAACAGCTGCTTTTTTTGGTTTTATAACCATATGCCACTTAAAGCTTATTTGATCTCCTTAAATGACCTTACTGTGCACTCTTATGCAATTCTATTTTAAAGAGATTTAGGTGCCTGCAGCTGGAAACAGGCTTGAAAGGGGATTTTCAGAACTGTCTAGCAGTCTGACTTGCACCAAAATCAGCGACTGTCAGGCTGCTGGTAAATCCCTCTAGATTCCTGTTTATCCTTTTAGAAACCTCAGTGACCTTGAGGAGAACCCAGAGAGCCCTCATGTTATCCCAGTGAAAGTAAGAACTCCCACAGGGCTGCCTGTGGTATGATACTGGTAAAGTGGGAATGGCTGGAAAGCTGAACTTCATAGCTTGATTGAGAGATCAGGTGGAACAGAAAAGTCTTCAAATAGCAAGTGTTCAAAATGTGCATTTGAAGATCATTAGACATGTTTATTTTTTGTTTTATTTTATTTAACTACTGGGTCTACCTCAGCTCAGGTTCAGGCCTTAATAATAGTTGCATCCTCTGAGTAGTTCTCAAGGAAGACTAGGTATGTTGTGTCCGGGTATAGTCTGTGCCATGACAGGCAGGAAGACTCACAGCATTCTGCTCTGAAATTTAAAAGCTGTATAGGAATGTTACTTATGGTATGTATTTCCCATACCTGGGATCTTCCTCTTCTTGCAACGATAAATTGAGGCATTTTCAAACAGAGTATTTGTACACTCAGAGATGCTTTGACTTGAGTACAGTGGCAATTAGGGAGTTAATTTAAAGCAAGGAAGCAATGATGGAGAACTGAGACAGTAGCTCATGGCTAAAGGGCTGATCACAATTTAAATTAGTAAGCTCTTTAAAAGTACTTGTCTGGTAGTTAAAAGTGAGTCTCTTGTGCAGCAGAATGAAACACCTTGTAACTGAAAAGCAAGGCTGTTGTGTAGCTTGTGTTAAAAGTGTCTCTATTTATGTTGTAACAACTTGTTTTCCTTTTGGTGACAGCCTGAGAGCTCTAAACTTGAGGATCAGAGTTGTAAGGAAATGCTGTCTCACTGACAGACTTGCTTTTTAGGGCTGCTTTAAGCTACTTTGGCAAACTATAGTTCACTCATGTTGTTTTGCTTTGCAGTAGCTTCACACAGCAAGTTATTCCACTCCCAGCTTTATGCTTCCCACTTGTTTTGTCCTTTTTTTTTTTTTTTTGACACTTGATTCACTTTCAACCTCACTGTTGTGGTATTTCACTACTGCAAAATAGTTTGCTCTTGTCCTTTTTATGGCACTAATTTGTGGGTTTGTTATGCATTTCAGGCAAATGTGAAAAGCATAAGACACAGAGGTGGATCCAAAAAGGGAGTCACATACTTCAGTTCCACCTGAGCTGCAATTTAGGAGTCTCAGACCAAGAGCAATTTACATATAAACTGTTCCTCATTGCTTAAGTGCCTGTTAATCTATAGGCACCTAGTTGTCTTGCCTGTAAAATTGCTTTAGTATGTGTTCGTGGTGCAATGCAATGCTGTGCAGAACCCCAAGTCTGTATGGAGTCACAGCACAAAGTCTTGCAATATATATACAATTTGAACCCAGCAGCAAACTGCTGCATTAACATGGTCCTGAAATAAGCTAAGGCACAACCTTTGCTTCAAAGCTTTGAGTTCAGCTGTAATGTCTTCATTGAACAGACTGAGATTAAGAGTAGCAAGGAAGGACTGGTATGCAAGTCAAAGATGCCTGGTAGGTAGGAATTGTTTTCTAATGCCACCTTCTCTTTCTCTACTTTCACTTCAATAAGCCATTCCCCAATATTAGTATGGGCAGAGCCAGTCAACAGAATGCTTCCTATGACACTTCACTTCTCCTTGACCAGGCATTGATACCTGGTGCCCCTCTCTGAAACAGGGGAGTTCTGCTGATTCCTGGCATAATTATGAAGTAAAAACAGACCTTTGTGTCATCTCTGAGCTATAATCAAATGGTTAAAATGGAAATAGTGAACTGAAGTTTTGTTTAAAAATTGTTATTCCAGAGGGATGAAGAAGAGAATGGGGGTGGACAGTATCTTTTGGACATGTGTATCCGGACTTAGAATCAACTTAGTAAGGAAAAAAGCTTGACACATTGAAAGATATCTTGCAGTTTTTCTAGTCTATCAAGAATAAGTATGGATGATTCTGCTGCAAAGTTAAAAGGAGAAGAGTATAAAGTGTTAATGAAGATGGTTTTATTCTGTTTGTCATTTACAGCAGTATCTACATGCCAAGGATGTGCTGGTCTTTTTTGCCTGTTTAGATGTAGGGGGTTTTGTAATGTTTCATTAAAGCAAAACATCTGGAATTTTGGGTGCTATTCAGCCTGAAGAGAGTTTTGCACATATACTGTATTATAGCTGGTATTAATTTTCAGGAGGGAAATTTATAGGCTTTGTATGGGATGCTTGTAAACCTGTACCACATCTGCAGGTGTGGCCATTATATCTATTAGCTCAATTCTGTTTTCAAGTTTCTCTGGGGATGAGTGATCCACAAATGCAATAACATACAAAATTGTATTGCAAGTAATGTTTTTATTATTGTAGTGATTCCCATTTTCTATTCTCCAAACTCTGATTCCTCTGCAAGCAAAATCTTTGACAGGTATAAGCATCAGTTCATTGACAGACTTTAAAATATGCTTAATTTTAAACATTTTAAAATAGAGATTCACTTAAATATCTGCATTTATATTCTAACTGGATCCAATGCCATGAGTTATAAGTGGTCTAGAACTAAGCCATTTACAAGCTATAATTCTTACAAAAGAGGCTGAAATGAATTTTTTGTGTACACATAAAACTCTAAAGTACAACAATGAAAGGAAGTTGGAAAAATCAAATGTGTGCACAAAATAATCAAGTAACAATATATTCCCAAGCTTTAGATCCTTCAAATAAAAGAAGTCCTAAAACATCTAGGAAAGGTTTTTTAATTACTGTTGTTATTATTATGTTAAAAATGTAACCATCATTTATCCTAACCTTGTTGAAATAAATAGTTCTTTCTTGAGATGCTACTTCTGCCACTGTGAGAAATTTTCAGATGACTGGCCAGATCTTTATTTGGTGGAAAATTTGCAGTCAGTAGAGCTCCACTGACTTGGTTCTGAAATTGTTTCCCCTTCTGTTTCTACACTTAGCTCCTGGTTACTAGCATGTCTATTTTTTTGTAGCTCTTAGCCCACTCATAAAAAAATATTTGTCTGTTTGGAGTCCTACAGAGAACTTTTTTTAATATAAAAGTAAAATTAATAAGTATACAGTCTTGGAAAGTTCTTGTCCTCTGTTCTTATATATCCTTATGAGCAGGGAATTAATACAACACATTTCTAAGTGAAGCTAAAATTGTTTCTAGCTCATGTCACAAACATTTTTTTTTGTCAGATCTGAATATAATCAGGAAATACATTCCACTGAATCCTACGTATCTTTGAATATTTACAGACCTTTGAACTTTACACCAAATAGGATATGATCATAAAAAAATTCATAGCATTATTTTCGCTCCTACATTTTGCAGCTGAGACTTTAGGAGATGATGACACTTTTTTCTGGGAGAGAAAAGTTAATATATGTCAAAGAGGCTATGAGATAATTAACTGAGGCAGTAATATATATATATATCTACATGGGAAAACTAGTAATATATAAATATTCCTGTTGAGAACTATTCTGAACGTGAGAAGTTTTCATGAATTCCTTTAGGGTTGGTCAACCTAGTCAGTTTATTTGTAGCCAAACACTGGAATAGATCATGCTACCCAGACATCTGCTGAATAAACTGAACCATCTGCTTAAAAGCTGATGGCACAATAGAGAACACAGTGTTTATAATCTCTGCAATTTCAGCACAACTAGTTTCTGATTTCTATAAAAATATAATTAGAGCAAGTGTGTTCTCATTGCAAAGCCAAGCTTCCACCCTTCAGCACTCTTAGCACTCCTGATAGAGAAGGAAACAGAATAGACTTGCCCCTAACACCTGGACCTGAAGGGCCAAGCTCTAAGCAGATTATGGAGAAGAAACAGGGTTGGGAAGAATGGTCCTCCTCCCTCTCTGGCACACAGTCCTGCAAATAGCTTAAGGTGTGCTGGGTGGAATTTTGAGGAAAAAAATTAACTAAAGCTTACACACAATATTACACTTGACTATGTGCTGGTTTTTCCCATTCTTTGGCAAACAGTCATGAAGGAGGAATAGATAAATATTCAGCTATTAAGTGCACTATCAGGAAATCAATCTATGCTAAGCTTTCTCCTGATTAGAGTGACTTCACGTTCCAAGGGAATTTGTATGGTATTAGGCAAAGATGCATTTCAAGTTTCTGATTAAAAACCTTTGTGGTCTGAACCAGATCATGTTCAACAGTAAGGTGAAGGATGGGTAATTAATGTTTTTCATGTTTTCAAAACTTTTTTTCTCTTTGAAACTGCAATCTATCTATGACGTTAAGGGAAAAATGCATTTATGTCTCGAACTGATTTAGTACATGGACTCAATTTTAATGTGATGCTAAAACTGTTCCACTTGAAAAGTGAATCTGCTTTTATTTTATGCTTACAGTAATGGGCTAAGGTTGGAGAGCTTGGGGGGGATGTCACTGAGAGCAATTTATCTGAATACTGTTGTAATTGAGATGATATATTTTGAGCATTGTGGATGGACTGTTGATTACCCTTGCCCTTATTGCCTTTGACAGGTACCAACATTGCTCAGCCCTACCATTAAAAGCCCTTTACCTCTTCCACCTTCAACATGTTACCATAGTACTTTTTTGAAAATACAAATGGGCTTGGATTCTTTTCTGTTTCTGAACTGTGTTTTTCCAAGGAGGATTGTGTGTCTGCATGGGTGGTATGCTATAGTTTTGGGTCCTGCCTTTTTATTTTTTACACCACAGTGTATGACAGATGGATGCCAAGCCTGTTCTGTAGTAACACATATCAATGTCTCCCTTGAGAATGGTATTTGGGATATGTGTTACCAAAGTGTAGATTACTCTTCCAGAGAATTTCCAGCATATCCTGATCTAACCTTCAGGGAGAGCACTGTTGGAAATGGTATGTCTATAGATAGCTGGGGGCTGTTTCCTCATATGTAGGGAATTCCTCTCTGCACCTGTAAGGCACATGACCCAACAGGTTCTCGATATAGTCACATCTTTGACCATTGGTCTCAATTAAAATTACTTAAATAGAGAGAGACATGGCTGTCAGCCTTCATGCGTGACGTTTTCTTAGGGTAATGTGGACAATAGATAAACTTTAGCCCATCAGTGTTTTAACACTTTTTTACCACATGTAACATTATTTCAAAACTCTCTTTATTACAGTTTCAGTCCTATCTAACATATCTAATAAATTTTGATCAGCAGGCTAAATGAGAGGTTATTCCAAAGAATTTAGGATGACTTAGAAGAGAGATTTTGATAGGCACAAAATTTAGCTCATTTGATAAGATCATGCATTTTACTGCTGTTAGCGTATTTGTTGTTAGATTTACTTTGTTTTGTTAATTAAATATTTTTTCTTCAAAAACAAATTATATAATATCCTTTCCAAACCCTTCCATGCCAGAGATCTTGATTTTATATTTTTATATATATATATATTACATTACATATCTAAAAATTTTCTTCTCTGAGCATGCAATCACTTAAAATAGTGGATACCTGTCTATTCAAATTATAAAAATCAGTTCAATGTTTAAGCATTTACTCACCTTAAATATGTAAATAATACTATGGAGTGCAAGCACACCGATAAAATGCTAAGTGTGCTTTTGGATTTCAGTAGAAATGATGTTTTAAAATTAGGGTGAAATCATTTCTAACTGTGGTTGTGAACATCACATTTTTCTCACTTTAAAAAAATCTCAAATTCTTTTCCTGTTTATATTTTTCAAATTAACTTTTTTTGCAGTGTGACAGTGATCATTATCTCTCTTAGATTCTGAGGGAACATATCTTTCTGGAGACTTTTATTATCTTTCTCTCCACTTGCAAACTATTTTGCATGCCTAGGACCATCTTTTTTTAAGATTACAGAGTCCAGATGTTAGAGACTTCAGAATTCCAAAATTCCAGGAGGGATCCCTGGCTTTTAAATAAGTGCCAGTGTAGGTAA